>NC_135789.1:26203263-26495763 GCF_051106095.1 Pogona vitticeps | reverse complement strand
GCACAGGGCTGGGAGCACAGAGCCAGAACAAGGTGCCAAGATGGAGGAGGCCAGCAGAAGCAAGAACAGGAACTCTGGAGTCCAGACACAGAAATGACAGAGGCAAGCAGAAGCAGGGGCCAAAACAGGATCACAGAAAAGCCAGCACAACCAAAGCCCTTTATTGCTGAAACCAGTTCTGGGAGGGAGAACCACTCCTTAAATAGGTCTTCCCTCCAGCTTTCCAGGTGAGCCTCATGAGTGGCCCAGCAGCTGCTACACAGGCCAGGGCCTGATCCTGCAAACACCAGGCCCTTCCTGGATCAGGCTGGCCCCAATCCTGCAATTGCCAGGGCGGTACGGGCTCCCGACACCATGTTCTTCAGCATCTGTGTGGGGCAGGGGGTGCTTGGAAAGGGTAACACTTTAAAATGTGTGGTTCTCTAAAAGTTAGTCTCCGGGCAAAGTTGGCTGATATCATGAGTACAATGGATGATGCAACCGCCTCTTCCTAGAGAACTTTTCAACAAGTTCAGAGGAGGGCAATGAGGATGTTCTGGAGACTGGAAATCAAGCCCTCTGAGGAAAGACAGAAAGAACTGGGCATGTTTAGCTTGGAGAAAAAAAAAGACTGAAGCGAGATAGGATAGCCCTTTTCCAATCCTTGAAAGACAGTCCTACAGAGGAGGGGCAGGATCTGTCCTCAATCATCCCAGAGTGCAGGACACATCATAACGGGCTCAGGTTACAGGAAACCAGGTTTCAGCTGAAGATCAGGAAAAACCTCTGAACTGTTCGAGGAGTACGATAATGGAACCCAGGACCTCAGGAGGTGGTGAGCGCTCCGACGCTAGAGATATTTAAAAGAAAATCGGACCAACCTCTATCAGATCTGGTTTGACTTGGATTCCTGCAATGAGCCGGGGGTTGGTCTTGACGGCCTTATTAGGTCCCTTCCAACTCAGTTCTTCTGCGATTCTATGTGACATGCGTACATCAGAAGATTCTTGATGAGGCCGTGGAAACAGGGTGCAGCGACGCCTTCCTTTTATTCCACTGATGAAGCCGCACGCCAGCCGCTGTCATTCAAACGACAAGCGTTTTGACAGCACAGTTAGACTGATCTTTTAATGATACTCCTGGAAGCTTTCAAAATAACTGTTTATCTATCACAATAAATAGGTCTCGAGCAAAGAACAGGGAAATGCCGAGCTAGGAGCAGGCAATCTTCCAGAAAATGCCACGAGCTGTTAAATCCCGAAGTGCGGTATTCTGTATCAGAGTTTTGAGTGGCGAGAATCGGTTTAGTGCAATTGTTGATTCCACCCCCTTAAAAAAGGCTCTAGAAATCCCCTCTTCTGTCATTTGCCCATTTATTGATATGAACTCAACAGCCTCTTGAAAGCTTCGAAGGGACTATATATCACTCTCTGGGTTCTATGTAGCTGTTTTCTTTACATGTAGCATCGCAAACACAATGAACTTTGCAAAGATGTGCACATCTTTTCCCTGAATAACAAAGAACTGCAACAGTAAGAGGAGCGTAGTCCACACTGGATGCTACAAGGGACACGCTGGGTTTACAAATACAGTGGTGCCCTGCTAGATGCTTACCCCGGTAAACGACAAAATCGCTTGATGATGACTTTTTTGTGATCGCAATTGCGATCGCAAAATGATGGTTCCTATGGGGGAAGTCCGCTTTACATTGATTAGGTCCCTGCTTTGTGAACTGTTTGTTCGCTAAATGATGATTTTTCCAGTTTCGCAAAATGGCTTCCCTCCCTTCGCAAAATGGCTGTTTTCCGGACAGAAGCTTCGGAAGACAGCGATTTTAAACAGCTGATTGGCGTTTCTCTATGGGCAATCTTCACTGGACGATGAGGTATTTCCCCATTGGAACGCATTAACCGGTTTTCAATGCATTCCAATGAGGTTTTTTTTTCACATGACAATGATTTTGCTGTACAGCGATTTTGACAGAACAGATTACCGTCGTCATGCGGGGCACCACTGCACTCAATATTTACTAATATTGGGCCAGCGCAGGAGTTGCTTGAAAGGGGGGAAAATGAAGCATTGTAGTGCAAATGTCTAGTTAAAGGAAAAAAGGTCAGGTACAGAGATGGATGTGAATCAGGAAATCGATGATTCGTGGTTTGTGGCTACCTACAAACTATCACGAATCCTGCTTCCCCAAAAATAGGCTTGAAGACAAGGTAGGGAGGTGACAAGGCCGGGAAAGGGTCGGGCATCCCATTTTGACGAAGGAAAATGAAACACTGATGGGGTTTGATACTCTATTTTGTTTTGGCAAAATGGGATTCCCCAAGACGAACCACGAACCACCTCAGTTCGTGGTTCAGTTCGCGCCCATCTCTAGTCAGGAACTAGAGATGGGCGCAAACTGAACCTAGATATCTGTCACCCAAGGCAGTAGATCCACAGCACACACACACACACACACACACACACACACACACACACACACACACACACACACACACACACACACACACACACACACACACACACACACACACACACACACACACACACACACACACACACACACACACACACACACACCAGCCCCTCCCAGTTCTGGGTATACTATCTTTAAGGCTCTAAAACAAAAAAATAAATTTAGATACCAATACATAGCATCCCCACATAGATCCACTCTTCCAGCACCCTTCCTGCACAAGTGATATTGAAAGTCTATTAGCTAAACCGACATGACAACGGCTATAGCGTCCTCCAGGGGAGTAGCAGCCTCTCTCTTTTCCAGCCCTCTCTGGTTCTTTCCAAACTGGAATTCAGTACCACAATCCCTTCATTGTGCAGGCACGTCTCTTTCTCCTCTTGAGTGGCTTCTTTCCACTGAGGGGACCTGTCAGGGCAGCCTTGACTGTCGGGGGATCCCACGATGTGGTCCGTCCAGTTCTAAATGTGGTTCCTCCTCGCGGGCTAGACAGCTACGTCAAACACTTAAGAGCGCCTTGCCCAGTGCCTTCGCCATGGACTTTTCCGATGCCAACGAGCGCAAAAGTGAGGCAGCCAATCAGTGGCGTAGCCTGCTTGGGGGGGGGCTGTTGTGCTTTGTCAAGCCTCAGGATGGCACACTGGCGGTGTGCTGCTTAAACCCATCAGACAGCAGCGAAGGCGGCCAGGGAGAAAATGACTTTAAAAAAAGGCCTCTGAAGCTCAAGAGCTTTGTAGCGACCATCATTTTCACAGCAGTCACCCAAGTAAGCAGTGGTTTCCCCCAGCTCTGACTTTACCTCCCTATTAAGGCAATTTTCCTTTCTCTCTGTCAGCGTCCATCTGTTTTTTTCTCTGCAATTTTTAGATACTACCAGAAGAAGCACTACGTAACACTCCTCCTGGAAGCAAAGCCAGAGATTAAATTAGCCGCAGAGTTTTGAATTTCTGGTCCAGTTCTTTTTGTTTTGTTTTGTTACGCAGTAGAAGTACGGGGAACTGCAGAGGAGAATAGCTTCAAGTTCTCCAGAGTCCACCCCTTTCTCATTAACTGCTACTTAAAGTCTCAGTAACTCATTTGTAGGTGGAAGAATAAAAAAAGTGACTTTTCTTCAAGTGTTTGAAATTACAGACTGCTGTATGCTGCTTTCTTACTGCACAGATAATAGGCAACCAACTGAACAGATCCACAGGAAGAAGAAGATGAAAAAGAATTTTAAAAAAAGAACACCAGCTGCCAACTGACAGAAGAGAGGGAAAAGAACACTTAGCAGAGAGGTGGGGCTCTCTTTGAATTCAAGGATGGGAAGGAACAATTGGTTAGCTCTGGATAGACAATCACCCAGGCCCAGAAAAGTCCCACCCACTCTCAGACAGCATGCAAGGTTGCAAACAAAACTCCAACAAAATGTACTCGATGCACTAGGTTTAAAAAACAGGCAAGAAGAAATAGTCAGCCAAAGCCACATTTTAAGGATTGCCTAGTGGTTGCAGAAAAGCAGAACAGTGCATTCCTCTTTCTTCAACCTGATTAGCTCAGGGACGGACAGACCATAACTCTAGGGCTTCATGAAGCCTTTGAACTGAAGCCTAATTTTGAAATCTGTCCTGAAAGAATAGGCTATCAGAAAAGAGGATGAGCAAGTGCAGAGACTGAAGAGCGAGTTTCTGAGTAGCTGTTGGGTGAATATGGCTTGCTTCTTCTGTTAAATCCACCTTGGTAAACCATAGTTTATTCTAACTTTCCAAGCCATAACGGGAAATCAAGGTTTGAAGCAAGGATGGGAAGCTTCACATCTTTGTCTAATTTCAAACCCTCTGCAATTACTGTGGTCAGATCTTATAGAAGGATGATGAGCTGCTTCTCAGAAGCTCACTGGTCGGAGACGGAGGAAGAGAGGAAAAGAGAAATAAGTTTGGGGAAGGAGGAAAAGGAAGAGCACAGCAGATAGAGGGAGAAAGAGTTGGCCCCTCTTGGAACTGATCCATGGGAAATGTTGAGGATCCTGCCGCTTGTTAATTGATCAAAACTGCCTTTACGTTTATAGGATGGTGGTGGAGACTGGATGGAACGTATGTGTTGCGTTCTACAATTCAGATACCAAAAGGTTGCGGGAACTCGACACATGCCAGTAATTTAGGTCTGTAGACCTTAAGAAGCCACTATCCTGGTAGGGTAATTGACTGTGTGGAAAGCCATCATCTACAGCTAGGTGCAATGCGGGGCACTTAACCTGTCAGTGGGGTCAATGATATAATTATGGCAGCTGGCGGAGAAATGTTATTACCCTCTGTTGCTCTGATTAACCTTTCCTGATGGAAAGAGCCTTCAAAAATAATTAAACCAAAGCATAGCTCTTCCAGATTGTGGGGTTTTCTTTTAAATGGGAATGTTCTATCTCAATAGTCATGCACTATAGGTCTAGCTTAGTTTCAGAGTGTAGATACTAGATGATGTTGGAAGCTAGAGCGTGGCTCAGGGAGTGCTTCTGCTGTGACTGTAAGGTCACAACCACGAGATTTCTCACATGAAGAACAAGAATAATCCAATGGTTTTTTTCCCTCCCCATTGAGTTGTCCACATTTTGTGCAAAATGTGGCTGCACAAACTTAGTACAGTATCTTATCTTCCCATGTGAAGCACTGCACACAAGAATTTGTCAGGGTTTTAGAAACACAGACAGATACACATGGCACATGTTGACTCTTCTGATTTTGAAAAATCCCTGCTACAAGGTAGCTGCTCACTCGCTGTTGAACAATTGTGCAACTGGCAAAATTTGTATAAAAATGAGTCTCAACCAGAGATCGGCACGAACCAGAAAAATGATGAATCATGGATAATCACGAACCACCAGAAAAATGAACCGGTTCGCAGTTCGTTTTCCCAATTTGTGCTGGGGGAACATACCTGCTCCATCTCATATTTGGTCTTCCTCTTTTCCTGCTGCCTTCCAACTTTCTAGCATCACAATCTGCCTTCTCATGATGTGCCCAAAGTACGACAGCCTCAGTTTCAGCCTACAGAGTTCAGGCTTGATTTGATCTAGAATCCACTAGTCTGTCTTTCTGGCTGTCCAGGGTGTCGTCAAAACTCTCCTCCAGCACTATGTTTCAAATGAATCAGTTTTTTTTTCACTGTCCAGCTTTCACACCCATAAATGGTGACCAGAAAGACAAGAGTGTGGATGATCCTGGTCGTAGTCTCCACTGAGATATCCTTGCATTTGATTATCTATTCTTCAATGCTGGAAGGACATAATGGTTTCCTCTAGGCAAAGGTGTCAGACAAGGGTGCATTTTATCCCCTTATCTGTTCAGTCTGAACACAGAACATATACAGAACACAAGGAGTGAAGAAGGAGTGAAATTGATGGAAGAAACATCTATAGTTTAAGATATGCAGATGACACCGTCTTATTGGCAGAAAGCAGCAATGACTTCAAATGAATGTTAATGAAAGTGAGAGAAGAGAGTGGCAAAGCAGGCCTGCAGTTGAATGTCAAGAAGACCAAAATCACGAGTTCAAAGGAAATGCACAACTTTGACACTGACAACGAAGCAACTAGTTAGAGATATTCATACACCTTGGTCCAGTCATCAACCCATATAGAGACTGCAACCAAGAAATCAGAAGAAGACTGAGAATCAGACGGGCAGCCATGAAGGAACTAGAAAAGATCATGAACTGTATGGAGGTGTCGCTGAAGACCAAGATCGTTCACACTACTGTATTTCCATTTGGATTACAGACACAATTTTCTGATGTCTTCTCTGGGTCTGGAACTCCATTTGTGCCAAGTTTGTATTATTGCCGTCATTGATTTAACTGTGTAACATTTCAAATCTCTGCAAAGTTTCTTGTGTTCACAGTAGGTATTTAGAAAATAACACCATGGACCGAGGAGAATGGTACACACACACATGCTGGGTTACCTTGCTGATGCTTGTGGTTTAGTTGTGAAATCGTATCCCATGCTCACCAGCGGTAGCGGATGGCAAGAGTTTCTTTCAAGTAAAGCCGAGCTGGTAATCTCTACCACAGTTTTCACGGGGCAATTTAAAGGCCATTCCAGTATATTAAATAAGACAGGAAACTCTTTGGATCGATAACGTTCTCTTCTATGAAAAAAAATATATATAATAAAAGTGGAATGAAAATTGATGGCAGATTGATTTGAAATGCCTCACGCCGCCCACCCACGGATGGGAGTACCTTGTAAATAGCATTTTGTGAGGCTGCCAACGGATTAAGCTAAACGGCGTGAGGATGATTGAAATGTATTTGATCATGATAGTCTCCACTTTAAGCAGCCGTTTACGAAATTTAGCAGGGTTGGGAATCCCAAGGGAGGGAGGAATGGAGAAACCTGGTAGGATAACTATTAATCATTGTTTGGACTCTCCTAGCATTTGGGTTAGGAGAAATTCACCAGTAATTTCCATCTTTCAAGGCACCAGTGTTAAGCACTGCATCTCAAATGTCTGTTGAGTATGCAAGAGAAAAAGCAAAATTAAGGATCATTTCAATACTGTATAATATTTCCAGTCACGCTGAACTTGACTTAAGAGGATTGGTTTCCCTCCTGTGAGTCTCCAGAGATTGTTGGCTTCTGGCAAACTGTGTCTCACTGTCCATGCTGTTTGGGGTTTTTTTTAGAGCTGAAGATCATCAGAACATATGGATACAGGGTGGGAATCCTTCGCTTGTCGTTCCTACGTGCCATCATGTTGCCTCCGATTTATAGTGAGCCTATGAATGAGACACCTCCAAAATGCCTTCTTATTAACAGCTCTTGCAAACAAACGTCCATGGCTTCCCGGATTGAGTCAATCCATCTTTTATTGGGCCTTCCTCTTTTCCTGCTGCTGTTGACTTTTCCTAACATTACTGTCTTTTCCAGCAAGTCCTGTCTTCTCGTGATGTGCCCCCAAGTATGGCATGCTAATTTTTTTTGACATTCTTTGATTTAGAGAAAGTTCAGGTTTGATCTGGTCTAAGACCCACTTGTTGGTCTATTCTAGAGTCTCCACAGAGGTATCCATATTTTGAACAAACCAAAATCCCATTGGCGTTCTTCACTGCCTAGCTTTCACATCCATGTGGCTGTGGAGCCAAAAGCTGGGAGTTCGATTTCCCCACGGTGCTTCCTTGATGGGGGCTGGACTCAGTGATCCATAGGGTCTTCTCCAGTTCTAAGATGATGATGAGAATGAGTCTGAAAGCATTGACTGGTGTTATATAACACATACAAGTTTTAACAAAAAACCCCTAAGTATCTGTTAAATATTGATGTAGTATATATGCTGTTTCTAATATTGCTGTTTTTTGTAGCGCTGATGTTGTTTCTGAAATCTGCAAGTGCTGATAATACTGTGTGAAATTTATTGATATTGCTCCCAAGAAATTTCACACATCATCATCAATATCATCATCACCATCAGGAATTCAGTACAGCGGTGCCTTGCTTAACGACGATAATCTGTTCCAGGAAAATCGCTGTTAAGTGAAAACATCGTAAAGCGAAATTAAAAACCCTATTGAAACACATTGAAAACCGTTCGATGAGTTCCAGTGGGGTAAAAACTCACAGTCCAGCGAAGATTTTCCATACGGTGGATATTTTCGCTGCCTGTATAGCAAGGAATCTGTCCCTAAACATAGCGGGGAGCCATTTTAATCACTCGTTGGCCATTTTGAAAACCTGACGATCAGCTGTTTTTGATTGTTGTAAAGCGAAAATCGTTTCCCGAAGCAGGGAACCGATCATCGCTAAGCAAAATTCCCCCATTTAGACCATTGTTTTGCGATCGCAATTGCGATTGCAAAAACATAGTCATAAAGCGGATTCGTCGTAATGCGAGGCAGTCGTTAAGCGGGGCATGACTGTAGTTCAGATGATCTTGGCCATAGTCTCCAGAGACATGTCCTTACACCTGAAGATCTTTTTCAGTCCCTTCATTGCCGCCCTTCTGAGTTGCACTGAATTCTCATTTCTTGGCTGTAGTCTCCATCTGGACCGAAGTTCAGTCCTTTGTTTGCTGTCTTGCTCAGCGGGTGTATTCTTATGTTCACCAATTTGGTTAGGACTTGTTTGGTTCATGCTATAGCACGTCTTCACCACACAGATACTCAACACACGGAGAGCTTTGTTTCTGTAGGCGGGACTATTCCTGAAGGCGTGGCTTGGATCAAGGAGCATGATCAGATCGAGTTTAACACGGTCATAGACCAATATCCAAGCAGTTTGGCAGGACACTCGCAAAAGGGTGGCTACGTATGTTCAAGGATGGTTGCGTGTACATGTGGGGAGTGCCAAATAAACAGGGTTAGAGGGTGCTGGTTCCATCTGTCCTAGGAAACCATGGTTTGTTCTAACCGCAAACGTGACTGGGAGCCGTTTGCCTAATTTCAAAATGTCTTTCTGTGACTGTTTGTGTCTGGGAATGGGTTGATTGACAAGCGAGTCCTTGACTGAACGACAGAATAAGACAGTCATGACAGTTAGAAGGAGGAAAATGTGACTATTTAGAACTTTGTTATCATTGGCTGCTTTCGTGAATTCTGTGATGCTCTGAGTGAAACAGAGCGAGATTAAGCAAAAAAATAGAACTGGGATATTAGTAAGTTTGTGGAATGAGAAAATTTAGCACGGGTAGAGAAAACGGCCCAATACATTACGGTACCTATAACCTGTCTTTATTTTTGTCATTCCAGTTCTTGCTTGCTTCAGACCCACCACTGTCAGGAAGCCCTAAAGATTTCACTTTATTTGGTTTGGTTTGGCTTAGTGTTTTTTTCCGACTTTGTCTGATATGCTTGCACAGACTAACACGGCTACTGCTTCTGAAACCCTGAATAATGTGGCTCTCACTATATGGGAGCATACAGGAAAATTGAAATAAAGGAAGCTCCCTTATCATGGCTGAAATTCTGTCGCATGGCTAGGCAAACATTCTCCATTTGTAATTTTGAAGCGAAATGACCCAACTTTAAAAATCTCAGTAGACGTTATCTGCTGTGTACTGTGTTGTGTGATTTGCCGTGAAACAGATAAGATCTCAAATCACAGGAGAGAAGAATCTTATGGTCCATAAATTTAAAAAGGCAGGTGCTCACCCTGATGGCTCTCATATCCTCATAACCTTCATAAGAAACGTCCAAAAACACAGACTGCTAAATTGGTCCAGGCCATCAAGTGACAAACAGGTCTTTTGTACAGTGAATGGCTCATAATTCAAGATCAAACCTCCCCCAGATGAATTGGAGCAAGATGTGACAATATTTATGTATTTATTACTTTAATTTGCATGCACTGCCATTAGTGCCGAAGTACCACTCAGGATGGCTTGACAATAAAACAAAATGTTTCTGACAAAATTCCTTTCTCTCTCCTCTACCGTAAGGATTGCAGTTGAGCTCAGAAGGCACATGGGAGCCTGGGGTGGTGGTGGAGGATGATGTCAAAGTCCTTGCTATACAGAAAGCCCTGGGTCTTTGACCCTGTTAGCCCTGAGTCCACTACACCACTGGGCATAATAGTAGATCCATTTTTTATTTGATTGATTGATTGATTGATTGATTGAGTTGATTTTGATTGATTGATTGATTGATTGAGTTGATTTCGATTGATTGATTGATTGATTGATTGATTGATTGATTGATTGATTGATTGATTGATTGATTTGATTTGATTTGATTTGATTTGATTTGATTTGATTTGATTTGATTTGTATCCTGCCCATCTGGTCTATGTGACCACTCTTGTTTATATCCAGCTGGGCAAAGGGTACATTCTCTGGCCGTAAGTTCAATATGTTGGAATGTTCTATTTGGAATCTATTGAATGAATGAAATGCCACCTGGGTTCCTCTTTTCTGAGCGCCGACAGGCGTTCTCTGCAGCGCTTTCACAGATGCGCTCACCTTTTTTGCTTCCTCATTTTCTAATCAGAAGGCACAGCGGCGAAGCCCTTTTGTTACGCTTCCTAACAGAAAGGGCTCTTGGTCAATGAGTTTGCCCCGCGCCTTCCGAGCGCTCTATTGTGATAGAAAAGAAGCCCAGCGAATGAATAGCTTGGCCGCCCAGCTGGCCCAGAAAGCCTTCTCTCCCAAATAGAAAGGTGACGGCCCCGTCAACGATTCCTTGCTTTGGTGCCTTGGTTTAACGAGAAGCAAGCGGCGAAGGCCCAGTGACTCAGTCTGGCTAATTAACTCCGGCTAGCGTTAGCATTTGTCCACAATTTCACTCCTGCTGGAAAAAGGTAGTCTTTCTGCAAAGGGGGCTAGCTTTTAATGAGCTGTTGCGATTCTCCATTTGTAATTGGACATCTCGGGGTGGGGTGGGGAGGTTGAATTTTTGCTTCTGCTTGCTAAGCTTCCCATAACAGGACTGGGGGAATGTGTGCATGGTAGGGGAACAGAATCAGGCAGCTATTAAAGAGAAGGATGCTCATTCTGTAATACACCGTCTATACTGCATGCAAAAAGGCCGCTAGTTCTCTGCAGGATTTTTGTGTATTTGCATAAGAACATTAGTAGCCCATGGCCTGTCCACACTGGCATATAGGTCTAGTATCTAGATCGATTGTGGTATAGTTTGGGTTGGGAAAAAAGTTCTTGTCCACAAGTGTTTCTATTTAGAATGATCCATTCTTACCCTTTAAGAACTGTTGTGCACCTTTCTAGCCTGGCAGTAGGGCATGCATTCTTTTTTGCACACTCTTAGCCAGGAGATAGCAGCCTCCATCGAGGCTGTAGAAGGAGAGAGAAAGAGAAAGGGTATGGAGAATGAGGGAAGGGAAGCAGGGAGTGTAAAAGGGAGAAAACAGATCAGTATCAACAGAGGGAGAGAGAAGTGATGTAAAAAACAAACAAACGGGAGAGGTTGTCATGTTAGTCTGTGATGGCATATCAGGGCAAAAACAAAATAAAAAGTAAAGACAAAAACATTGTGGCACCTTAAAGACTAACTGCTGTATTTTAATGTGAGTTTTTGTAAACAAGTCCACCTCTTCAGAGATAAGAATAGGACTACGTGGCAGAAAAATTAATTTCACTTCCCCTAATCTTCGCAGATGATCAGGGGAAGTGCTTAATTGACAGCTGATCTCAATTCTTGACATGGCAATTCACTACTGAGATTTACACCACTTGGCTAGTGCTAGTGTTAAAATGCAATAGGCCTGGAGCTGCTCTCGGCACTTCCTGCGTTTAATTTCAGAGCAGAGCCAAAGGGAAGGATACTGGGAGTTGTAGTCCATCAACACACTTGTGTTCTCCTTTATTTTACTGGAATGAAACCCATCCAATGAGATTCTTCTTCTGAGCCTCGCTTTTCTAGACCTTCTCTTTTGGTAGACATTTTAGCTTTTTGCCTTCACCTTCTTCCTCATCTAGAGAAATCAATATTTGACTTTTGCAGGTAAAACTGCTGAGTCAAGTAGAGCAAGCAGAGGTTAAGTATGCATGGCTGGCTGCCATCTATTAGCATAAAAGAGCCCTTTTGTATAATAACATTTATACATTTGAAATGGAGCAGGACGATAAGAGCTTTTCTATTGCATTGTTTATGCTTTGTGGCCGGTTTCTCCTCCTGTGATCCCACTCATGAAAAAAAAAGCTGAATAGAATATTCAGTTTGTATTTGGGGGAAGGGATGGCGAAGGCCATAAAAAGCAGTGCAGGTGGGTGAGGGGTTGTTTATCTTTTGCATGTAATTAGATTTTTTTTTTAAAGCTGGAATCGTTAATAATACAGCATCCATGGCTTCATCTGTGAGCGAGGTGAGGTTGCAATAACGATGCGACCATCCTGTTTACCCTATATAAATACAGCAGTTTGATACCACTTTAACTTCCATGGCTACAACCTTTGTATTTTGGGACGGTAATTATAATCCTCCAATGCTGTAGCGACGCAGTGGTTAAACTGCAGTACCGCAGTCAAGACTCTGCTCACGACTTGAATTTGATTGTGGCTTGAGGTTCACTCAACCTTCCATCCTTCTGAGGTCGGTAATTGAAATACGCAGCTTTCTGGGGGGCAACACATAGTCTGCAACATTAAATTGTAAACTGCCCCGGTGGGGCTTAAAGTGGTATGTATATAAGTGCTGTATATAAGCAGCAACCCTTCACCTTTTTGCTTTCAGTGCAGGCAGGTACGTCGAATGATGGCTAACTTTCACCTATCCATCAGGTACCACAGCTGACTGGCAGCTTGTGCTACTTAGAAACAGGGCTGGCAGTCAAGCGAGGACGGAGAAATGGAAAAGCAGAACTGAAAGGTAAGACAGAAGGTGGACTTCTTGACCTTGCCTTTTGATAACGGGCATGTTTAGCCTTCAGGGGGGAAAAAGACGGAGCAGAGATAAGATAGCACTTTTCAAAGATTTGAAAAGTAGTCCTACAGAGGAGGGGCAGGATCTGTTCTTGATGATCCCAGAGTGCAGGACACGTAATAATGGGCTCAAGCTATAGGAAGACAGATTTTGGTTGAATATCAGAAAAAAAAATCTCTTAACTGTTAGAGCAGTACGACAATGGAACTCATGACCTTGGGAGGTGGTGAGCGCTCCAATGCTGGAGACGTCCAAGAGAAAATTGGACGGCCATCTGTCAGATCTACTTTGACTTGGATCCCTGCCTTGAACAACGGGGTTGGACTTGATGGCCTTAGAGGCCCCTTCCAACTCAATTATTCCATGATTCTATGAATGTGGCATGACATTTGGAGACAATTTTGTCCCAATACAGGAGTGAGAACCTGCCTTATTTCAGACAGCTTCATGCTGCTGCCTACTAAGTATCTTTGCTGGGGTGGTGGAGGGTTCGTCTTCAAGAAAAAGGAAAGAAAGAAAGATAAAGGCTGAAGCAAGATTGAGCCCTGTCTGATTTGGTTTCTAGTCCGGCACGAATTGATGGTGGATTCGATTAACTCCCAAATCTTGCTTTGGTCCAGACCTCGTACCAATTGGTCTAGATCTCCCAAGAAGATTGGCCTTATTCCGTTTCCATTTACAATGGAGCCTTGCAAGACAATGCCTCACAGAACAAAAAACTCTCAAGACAAATGGTTTTGGCAATGGGGTTGTGATGACTCGCAAGACGAATGTTCCTATGGCCGCAAGAAGAATGTTTTCCGTTTTTTGTTCCTGCCTCATGTTTGCTGATTTTTAAATGTTTTTCTATGATGTTTAAAAAGTTAACGTTTTTTGATTTACATTTTTAAAATCATCTGTACAATATGTATGGCTTTAAAGAGCACTTAATAAACCCTTTGTAAACCAAATTTGTTCTGACGTTTTTTTCCCCATAGGAACGCATTAATTAGATTTCAATGAATTCCTATGGGAAAATGCGTTTCGCAAGACAATTTTTTTGCAAGACAACATTAACTGCAGAATGAATTAAATTCGTCTTGTGAGGCACCACTGTAGCTGCATCTGTCTGTGGTTTTTTTTTTTTAAGTGCTTGTTTTTAGCGCATGCCGACATTGATTAAAATGAACAGGTCCTCCAAGTCTGGTGATAAAATCAAATCCGTGTTTCTTAACAAGCAGTGGCTCTGAGCTAAGAGGGCAAGAAAAGTGTCCCGGTCTTCTATGAATAGCCGAGTTGTCCCATTTTCCAGCCATCTTTGAAAATCATATAATGTAGCATTAAAAGGTTGACCTCTTTACAATTGCTCCCGGTGAATGCCACAATGGTATCTCTCTTCCTTTAATGTTTTTTTTAAAATTGCTTTGTTAGAAAAGAGAAAGCAGCTCCCCCCCACCTTTTATAAATTTCAGTTTAATGACTTGAACACATTCATTATTAGTTCATTACAGTTCAGTGGAAGAGAGCCCTCCTGGGTGGAGGGGCCCATTTCCTCCGCTAATCTGGCCTCAATTTAAATGTAATCATATGCCTTTTAATCTCGCAGAAGGGCGGTGCTGTGTGTGTACGAGAGACAAGAAGAATGAGGTTAGGGTAAGACTATTATAAAAGGCAACATCAGAGGAATGTGAAAAGATGTAGGGAGGGAGGTAATGTCACAGAGAAATCCACAACCAAAATTCAACCGGGAGAAAAATGTAAGGATTATTAGGCAGGGTTGGGTTTTTCCCCCCTGCCTCCAATGGGCTAGTCCTAATGAGACCTGGTCACACAACTGATTACGGACACAATTCTGTGAACCCTTGATTGGTTTGTGCAACAGACAGTCTACTAGAAGGGGCAAAATGCCTGTGAGACTGCCCTTGATGGTGCAAATAAGTTCCCTATGCAAGCCAACATGGGCCTCTTGGATGTGCTCCTTAATATGATGAGGAGGTTTGCTTGTGCCAAGGAATCTAAGAGTACAGTGGTGCCTCGCTTAGCGATGTTAATCCATTCCAGGAAAAACGTTGCTAAAGGATTTTTTCGCTAAGCGATTTTTAAAAGCCCATAGAAATGCATTAAAACGTGTTTAATGAGTTCCTATGGGCTTAAAAACTGACCTTATGCGAAGATGCTCCATAGGGGCAGCCATTTTTGGTGCCTCTAAAGCGAGGCAAAACAGTGGGGGGCCATTTTGTTTACCCAGTGGCCATTTTGGAACCGCCGATCAGATGTGCGAAAATGCGGGCTTTGCAATGATCGCTTCCCTGCGATCATTGCAAAGCCCCCGCCGATCAAGCCCCCATTTTCGCACAGCTGATTGGCGGGGGCTTTGCAATGATCACTTCCCCGTGACCATCGCAAAGCCCCCGCTGATCAGCTGTGCGAAAATGGGGACTTTGCGATGATCGCATCCCTGTGATCATCACAAAGCGAATTTTCCCCATAGGGGCCATCGCAAAGCGATCGCTCTTGCGATGGCAAAAAGTCCATCGCAAAGCGATTTTGTCGTAAAACAGAACGATCGCTATGCGAGGCGCCACTGTAATAGCTCTTGGAGTTTTCGCTACCTTGCATGTACGTTTGGCTGGGAGGGACCTTTCTGGGCTGGGGTGACTGTCAATCTGTCCAGCGTTCACCAATCGTTCCTGCCCTGCCTCTGAATTCAAAGCCCCTCTGCCCCTCTGCTCAGATCCCTTTCCTTCTCTTGTGTCTGTTGGAAGCAGTCAGTGAGTCTGTTGAGGCCTGTTGCTGCAGGGAGGGTTAACAGTTATTCAAGCTTAGAAAGGTCCTCCCAGCCAAGCCAACTAAAGGCAACATGCAAGACTGCGACATTCCAACACATTTTACCTCAGCTCCTGCTACATGCAGAGAAACAGACCGAGTTCCATCATCCTTCCCTCACAGGATTTATTTTCTGCATCCTAGATCATTTTGTAGCCTTCCTGGGACCCTGTTTCTGGTTGCCTATATTAGTCCAAAAGTTTGACATCTAGACCTGAAAACAGTGCTTGAGATAAATCCTACTGCCTCCAGAAGTCTGGAAATATTTCCCCAGCTAGACTTTGGAGATCTCTAACCAGGAACCCAACATCCTGACAGTTGTTTTAAAGTTTTTAAGCTAAATAACAGACTCCGGCTGTCATTTTTGTCCAGAGGAGAAGACAGGGGAAATGGGTCGGCTCTGTGGGAATTAGAAGGGATTGGGCTATGAGAGTCTCAGCCCATTAGGCTTTGCACAAGAAACCTCTTTTTAAAAAAACTCACCAGACCCCCATACCTATAATCTCTTGCAGTTCCCATGGAGCTTAGCCTGACCCACCCTGTCTTCTCCACAAGATGAAAATGACTGCCAGAGTCTCAATTTATTAGCTCAACAACTTGAAAACACCTGTCAGGATTTTGATTTCTTGATTAAAGCCCTCAGATATCTGGCTGAGGGAATTCCTGCAGACTTCTGGAGGCCGCACTGCACAAATTCTGAAAATCCCATGCCTCATAAATCTGTGAAGTGCAGAATGAAGTGAAATTCTAATTTCCCTCGACTGGGAAACTATGCTTCCCGTTCTTTTCTCTTGTTTCTTTCCTACTGGAGGTTGGACAACGTAATGCCATTCCTGGATTTAGATCTGGCATTGCTAAACAGTTATGTTTCCATCTAAACGCACCACCAAATTCACCTGTATTTCTTTTCCAATTCGTTTTACCTAGAATGACCAGCCGTAACAATCTAATCTGATCATCCTAATCAATTGTGTTACAAATGAAATTAGAGTTGTCAATCCCCCTGTGTGCAATTGTGCACAACATGCGGGAACATACATGCACACAGCTTGGCTGATTTGCTCTGATGCCAAAATTGTTCAGGTCAAAACTGTCGGCACTAGAATGTCGATGAACACTGCAGGTTCTGGGAGGAAAGTGAGAGGTTAACGTAGCTATGCATTAACCTATGGATTTTAGGAAAGTAAGGTCTGGATGTTGTTGGTACTGAACCAAGACAATATCATAAGGCTAGTAGTGTAGAAAAACACCTTTGATCGGAGGTAGTTGAAGACAAGAGATTATGCTTGGTATCTAAATGAAAAATAGGGAATTGTGGAATGAATGACTTGAAGGGAGCGATGTTCAGAAACAATGTTATAGATTTTTTTTCTTTTCAGAAAACTGGAACATTTCCCAGTGTCCTCAATTGATTTTCAAGCCATTTACTATGTTTATCATTTCTGACACTGAGACTATGAGCACTAGTGCTTAATACAGCCAAAACATTAGAGAGTGTGAGTCATTGTCTGCTTTTTTTTTTAAGTTTAAAATTTTGAATGCACTCACATTATTTCTATTGGCCAAAATCCACACACAAGAAGGGCATCACTTTGTAGCAGATTGCTGCTGATTAAAGTGTTTCTGTTTTATTTAAGGTGTGTGCAACCAGTGGGAAAAGAGACAAAGTGGCACACACTCTCAGACCCAAGCGGGGACTCTTTAATTAGCAGCAATCTGCCACTGGTGCTCATGTCACTCAACACTGGAGTCCCACAAGAGGATGATGGCCATCATTTTTTAAAGTAAAGAATTTATGAAACCACATAAACTGCAATCCTATACACAGCTGGCATGTTGCTGTTACAGTGTTAGTTAAGGTTTTGGGAGACTGAGTTCGAATCACCCAGTGGCTGGGAATCTTACTGAGAGATCTTAGGCGCATCACAACCTTTCAGTGTTGTTGTGGAGGTGGAGGAGAGTCACATTTGTTGCCTTGAGCTCAATGAAGGAAACAAACAAAAAAAATAGATCACTGTTTGCCGGACAAAAGACGCTCACCAGCCCTGATCATGGCCAGAAAGATTGTCACTTTTATTTTACTTTACTTTTAATGGATTTATACCCCGCCCCTCTAGACAAAGTCTAGTCACCTCATATTTCTGAGATAAACCTCATAAAATTATGAGATTTGGAAGAAGACCCACAAACCCATAGACCTACAAACAGACCCATAGACCCAACCCCAGATCCAGACTCCCAGACCCACCCACCTACCGAGCTAATGCAGGCGGGTGATGCCAAAGATACAAGCAACCCATCCGCTGCTTTTCACTTTTATAGCAAGACAGTTGATTATTTTGAGGCCGGCATTCTTACCAGTGGGGCAACTCTTCCCAACAGTGCCACGACGATGCAAAAACAGATCTCTTGATGTCGCGCATGAGATGAAAGAAAAAGCTGTGTGTTTACGATTATGGTAGAGAATTTCAAGAGGCTCTTGGGAGACAACCCTGTCTGGAAGAGGAAGAGGGATTAGGTGGGACTGGGAGGCAGGAGGATAGTTTGCAGCAGTGACGTTTAACCCTAAGGCAGTGCTGGCAGGTCTTTACTGGGGAGGCTGGTGCAGAACCGGTATGACTTACAAGTTGTACATGTGTGAACAATTTTGCTTTTACTGCCATCTTCCATTTCCCCAAAGCCTTTCTGGGAGAAAGGAAGACAAATCTCTTCCTTTGAGTTGATGCCGTGGAGGCAGTAAAGCCATTTCCAGGAGGAGATTACTTCCCTCTCTCTTCCCTTCGGTAAGGATGCAGCCGGCGCGGAAGGGCCGAGAGGGGTAGAGAGGAGAGGTTTTAAAATATCTGTCGTCTTGCCAGCGCTGGGGACAGGAACTGATGCCAAGCATGGAGCAGCGATTCCTCTTATCCGAGGGAATGTTGTTAGCAATAAATGAATGCCACCCCTCTCCCTGCTCACATCTTTTTAATAGGAAAAAAAAGTCTCGGTTTCTGGCTGGTGTAACAGGTGCCCATTTGCATTTAGTTGGCGCCTTTAAAAAGAAGAAGAAGAAGAAGCAGGAATATCTTTACAAGCCTGAGGCTGTTTTTGACAATTTATTCCATATGACCCAAATTAGAGTGGTCGTTCAAGAAGAAATCTCGACCTGACACCAACTCGTAAGACTCTAAAGTGTATAGCGGGGTCAGGTGATTCTTGAATTATGGTTAAATTCCCGTAGCTGTACAGCAGAAATGCAGGGATTCACAGAGCAGAATACGTAGCTTCAAGTTATCCAGATTAGTCCACCCATTTTTTTTCCTCATTAACGGGCATTTACAATCTTAGTGACTCAACCTGAGACATTAATAGAAAGAATGAAAACCATTTTCATTACTTACCATTGTAAACAGATCAAGCAGCAAACTGATCAACGTGGCTGCTTTCAACAAATAGACTCCCGGCTTCCGACAGACAACCAAGAGGAAACAAACAGAGCCGAGAGGTGGATCTCTATTTAGATCAGATTGGTTAGTGCTGGATAGATGGACAGACGGGGGGAATGTTTCAATTTGTTGTGGAGTTTTGAATTTTTAGTTAAAATTCATTGGTCTTTTTTCTTTTGCTAGAAGTACAAAGACTCACGGAGGAAAATAGCTTCGAGTTCCTCAGCTAGTCCACCCCTTTTCTCATTAGCTGGTACTTACAATCTCAATAACTCACTCTGAGACAGTAGTAGAAATAATAAAAAATGTTTAATTACTTACAGTTGGAAACAGCAAACTAAGAATAAACTAATTGAACTTCAGCAGATTAAAAAAAGAAGGAAAAGAGAACACTTAGTACAGAGGTGGGTCTCTCTTTGAATTCAGAGGGAACAATTGGCTGGCGCTGGATAGATTTTAACAAACACTCCAGGCCGGAAAGGTCCCTCCCAGTCAAACAAACTGCAGGCGACATGCAAGTTTGCAAAACTCCAATACAGTTTGCTTTCATTTCGGGTTCTTTTGGTGGGCTCCTCTTTCGGTTTTTGAGTTCTTTTTGATTCTGGTCCTTTCAGTAACCCTGAAAGATGCTGAATCTTTCAGGTTCTTTGATTACGGCTTCCCCACTAGGGTTTCCGACTTTAGAGCAAAATAAGCTCAAAAGATCTCTTAAAAATGTTATTAAAAAAAGAGAGAGAAAATAAAAAGAAGAAAAAAAGGCAGGAGCAAGGCGACAGACAACCATCTCTTCCGAAAATGATCTTCAACAACAGCACCTGAGAAATCAAAATCAATCGTCCACCAACCTCTGTAGGCATTAAAGGTATGGCAAAGTTCACATTTGACATCACATCACCAGTCTTATTGTCTTTATCAGTTCCTCGGCAGGACAGTATAGACGAGAAGGAGAAATTGTCATCACGATTATCTAACCAAAATAAAAGACACTCACGCTCACTCAGGGCAAAAGTAGTCAACTCCTGCAATATAAAACTCCAAGACAGAATATGAGTAGACAGCATTCTGTCCTGCCACTTCTATGGCTTCAGTCCATCAGCGCAGGCAGAAATCCACCAGGTGATGGGAAGGCAAGCACGCACTGCATGAAACAATAAAGGCAATTGGGGGGTGGGTGGGAATCCCTCCCAAAATGGATGCAATAAAAAAGCCTCCCAAAAGGAAGGGAATTGAAATAGTTCAAAAATTAATTCAAAAGATAAGGGAACAGCAACGGAGAAGAACAGGAAAGTTTCAATTAACAAAATAGGAGTGCAGTTGGTTTGTGTTACTAGAGTTCAATCAAAACCTTGCATTTTGTCTTAACAATTTTGTTAAATGCTGCATAAAACACACTCACTTTTTCTGTTTTGGCAAACGGCAAGTTTTTAAAATGCAAAATACAGGGGCCAGTGTTTGTTTGTTTACATACTTATTGATTTAACACACATACTTACTTACTTACCTACTTAAAATATTTTTACCCCGCCTTTCTCCTTAAGAAGGAACCAAGGCAGCTTGCATTATGAAAAGACAACATTTGAAGCTAAGATCAGGAAGTCTACAAACATTAAAAAGAATCAAAGGTATACCACAGTGAAAGACAGCAAACAAAAGCAACAGCAGAAGCACATTCAAAGCAGTAAAAGGCATAAGATGATGGAATCATGGCGTTGGAAGGATCCTCCAAGGCCATCATGTCCAACTCCCTGCTCAAGGCAGGAATCTGAGTCAAAGCAGATCCAAGAGATGCTTCTCCAACTTTCTCTTAAACGCCTCCAGTCTTGGAGCGCTCACTACCTCCTGAGGTCATGGCGTCCGTTGTTGTACTGCTCTAACAGTTAAGAAGTTTTTGCTGATGTTCAGCCTACATCAGGCTTCCCGTAGCTTGAGCCCTGTCCTCTGGGATGATTGAGAACAGTTCCTGCCCCTCCTCTGTACGACTAACTTTCAATAATTTGGAAAGCAGTGTCCTATCTCCCTTCTGTCTTGTTTTCTCAAGGCTAAACATGCCTTTCAGCTTTTCCTCCTAGGGCTTGGCAAAATTCAACAGGAGATGAATGCTACGTATTTTGTATTCTCGAAGGCTTTCACGGCCAGGATCTGATGGTTGTTGTGGGTTTTTCAGGCCCTTTGGCCATGTCCTGAAGATGGTTCTTCCTAACGTTTTGCCAGTCTCTGTGGCCGGCATCTTCAGAGGACTGGAATGGGAACTCTGTCCATTCTCTGTGGCTGTGTGTTGAATAGTTGAGTTTTTATAGCTGTGGGAACAGCTTTTGTCCTTTTCAGGAGATAGGGTGATCAGCATGTTTTTGTTGTGATAAGGGGGGAGAGATTATCTGTCACTGCGATTGATGGGTGTTGTTAGCTGGTCTTTTTTGTGCAATGATCCCTGGTCCTTGTGGCTGGGTAGAGTTCATTGACCTTTTGCAGGCTGTATTTTTCAGTATTGGTTTTAAGCCTTCTTTTTTGTTGAAGTTCTGTTGATGTTTATGGATTTCAATGGCTTCCCTGTACGTATTTTGTTTGTGCAGTTATTATGTGATGAGAGCCCTCATCCCCTTCTGCTTTATCAAGGAAACATAACACAAGAATGGCTCTAATCTTTTTAGTGCAAATGTTAGATTTGAATAAGAATGGAACAGTACTTGATTTTCATACAGATTCTTTTTAATAAGGAAAAGATGATGGTAATAAAGAAATCTATTTGGCACGAGCTTTTGAACTAAAAACACTGCTGTATTTTTTGAAGGATGTATTTATTGTGAACAGCGACTTAACGCTTTTCCTGGTCGTAGTAGAAATACGTTGAAAAATTGAATTTAGGCAGTTGGTGACTGTTTTCAAACTCAATATTCACAGACCCTTCAGCATGAAATTAAATCTTGTTACACTCAGTGGCTCTGGTGTATACAATGGATAGAGTCCTTCCTCTAAAACAGGAGACATTTGAGTAATATCGGCACTACTTTTTTAGGGCGCTCTGATAGGATATGGCAACTTTATAACATTGGAGACTGATTTATACCCAAACTCATAAATGGGATAATGTTCCATCCTTCTGTACTTCACAACAAAAGGTGATTCTTTTGATCAAAACTGAATAAGGATTCGGAGTGATCCCACCATAGCAATAAATACTTGTTCATCTCCTATTGGTTTTTTATCATGTTTGCCTGCTGAGTATTTTAGATGATATCAGGCAAACCCTTCCAAATTAATTCATAATTGGGCTCTGCTGGGTTCCCCCCCCAAGGCAATATTTATCCCCCTAAAAATGAGGGAAAAGGTCAACGATTAAAGCTGAATACTAAATTGAATTCACCCATTCCCGTCCATTTTAGTTCACTGATGCCCAGGATGTCAATATTTATTCTTGCCATTTCCTGTTTGACCACATCCAGCTTCCCAAGGTTCATAGATCTTACATTCCAGGTTCCTATGCAGTATTCTTCTTTGCAGCATCGGACTTTCCTTTCGCTTCCAGGCATGTCCACAGCTGAGCGTCCTTTCGGCTTTGGCCCAACCACTTCATTAGCTCTGGAGCTACTTGTCCTTGTCCTCTGCTCTTCCTCAGTAGCATGTTGGATGCCTTCTGACCTGAGGGGCCCATCTTCTAGCGTCATATCTTTTAGCCTTTTGTGAAGGAAAGAGGAGAAGGGGATGACAGAGGATGAGATGGTTGGACAGTGTCATCGAAGCAACCAACATGAATTTGACCCAACTCCGGGAGGCCGTGGAAGACAGGAGGGCCTGGTGCGCTCTGGTCCATGGGGTCACGAAGAGTCGGACACGACTAAACGACTAAACAACAACACCTGGAATTGAAGCCGATTGTGAGCAAAACTTCCACTGCAGTACTGCAGTTTAGCCACTGCACCACGAGGCTACAAGTTAATCTTACAACTTGGTACTTGCTTTGAAAGGCTTGTTTTTATCATTCGGTGCTTTTTTTGTTTGTATGTATTTATGTTAGATGTCAACTCTCATCTTTAAAGAGTGGTTTAATTTCTGTTTATGCGAACCAGCCTGGCTGGCTATGAAGCAATAAAGTAAAAACAAATTCAATGAAAAATCTGTATGAAAACACTGTAAGTAAATAAAAGATAAATAAATCTTTTCGCTTGAAATTCACCTTATATAATTTTTCCATTCGCAGCCTCTCGGTTTCTCTGAAAGCCATCTGCCGTTTTTTTTGTTTTTGCCTTGAACAAGACAGCCTGTTGGATGATGTATCGTCGGGACTTTAAAATACAAGAGTCGTGTGCAGCCCTGTGATGTACTCCACAAAGAGTTGTCACCCTGGTGATGGAGTGCGTTGTGTAAATGGGCTCTCTTTGAGATATATCACTGGAGCAAATAGCAGCTTAAGTTATGACCTGCCCAGGCAATAGGAACAGGATCCAGCAGGCAATGTATGGGAGGTAAGAAGATGTCCATCAAAGATCATCTCTAGTTTCTTTACAGACAGCTGGAAAGGCCAAAGGCAGAACGTTCAGGGTCTTGTTAGGGAAAATCGTTGGAATCATGCAATCTTTGAATAACAGACTTAGAAGGGGCATATAAGGTAACGAAGCCCAACTCCCGGCTCACTACAGAATCTAAGTTTAAGTCATTTGAAAGAAGGCATTCCCCTGCATGCCTCCAGTGAAGGGGTGCTTACCACCTCTTGAGGTTATTGGTTCCATTGTTGTACTACTCTAGCAGTTAGGAAGTTTTTTCCCCTTGATATTCAGTCTAAACTGGCTTCCTGTAGCTTGAGCTCATTCTTACATGTCTCACATTATAGAGAACAGATCCTGCCCCTTCTTTATAGGACTACCTTTCAAGTATTTGAAAAAGGCTAACCTATCTCCCCTCAGCCTTCTTTTCTCATGGCTACCCACGCCCAGTTCTTTCAGATTTTTCTTGTAGGGCGTACTTTCCAATCCCCTGATCATCCTTGTTGCTTTCTTCTGAACTCGTTCCATTTTGTTGGTATCCTTCTTCAAGTGTGGTATCCAGAACTGGACACAATACTCTAGATGAGGCCTAACCAGTGCGGAATAAAGGGCAAATAGTACCTCACAGGATTTGTAGGCTATACTTCTGTTAACGCAGCCTAAAATGATGTTTGCCTTATTTGCAACCACATCACACTGTTGGCTCATATTCATTCTGTTAATTTTCATTCTGTTGTTTTCGGCCTCGTGCTCAAGCCAATCAAAATCTCTTTGAATGTTGTTTCCATCTTCTAGTGCACTAGCGTCCCCTGCAGATTGGATAAGCATGCTTTGCCACTCCTCATCAGAGGTCCAGGGGCTCACGCAGCAAAAAAAAAGAACAGACAAGTTTCCCAAACATGAATGGGCTGAGAAACGCCCACCACCAAACACCATTATTATTTCATGATTCTGTTTCAGGCACGCATTGCCAAGGCATTTCAAGCCCATCCAGGCTGCACAGAAGAATGGTTTTGCTTTTAGCATTAGGAGATTACGAGAACAGAGACAGGAAGCCTTTTTATATATTTTTTTGCAAATCTTTAAAGGATTTGGAAATCCCTTCGCTGCAATTTCTCAAAAGCTGTAACAATATATGTGGATTTCCGCTCCATTAATAGCCTCTGCATTGCTTGGCCTCCAGCTTTGCTCAAGCGGCATTTGGCAGAACTCTCTGGGTGGAAAGCAAGCAAGCAAGCAAGCAATAGAAACTGACTGCATGATAATACATCCGATGGGAGGAATAGATTCCTTTGAGGCCAACACAGACATTGCTGCTGAGTTTTGCATTTTGGTTAAATTTCTCTAGGTTGCACAGCAGAAGAGCAGCGATTCGCAGAGCAGAGTAGCTTCACGTCCCCCAGATTAGTTTACCCCCTTTTAATCATCAACTCACAATCTCAGTAATTCATTCTAAGACATTAAAAGGCCAGTTGATGATAAACAATTATGACGAATCAATGAATATTGATGAATCAACAAATCAACGAATAAAGCCCGGTACATATTCGCCACTTCTTATTTGTCTCCAGAATTGATGACTACAAATCGATGAATAGGACAACTCGGTGATTTTCGTCAAAAATCGCAATTTGTTTTAATGTTTGTCCCCACCTCTAGTTAGGATTTACAGTCCTACTCATGCAAGAATCTACCATTCCTGTCACTCACTACAGACACTTGTATAGCACTGTAATTCTCTTCCCAGTGGGTAATCAGTTCATTTCCTCACTGGCCAAAGAAGCTGGGCAGGCTCGTGGCCTTCTGTAGCTTATCTGTTGAGGAAAGGCTATCTTAGATCTGCCCTTGAGTGAAAGATGACATGAATGCCTTTTGCCACTTTGATATGTTTCGCTGTGACTTCCCTACCAGCCCAGAGGGAAGGAACCCTTCCATGTTCTATCCAATTAATGTTAAATGTACTCGGACACACCATGCCTGCCATTATCTCTTCCTGATGAAGGAGAGCAGAATGGCTCTTTATCGGCACTGGGGCATAATGAGAGCATTAAGACATCATTTGCTTCTCTCCAGTGAAGCAGAAACAGCAAGTCTATGGGATGTCCTAATAAGGTGTGATAATGGTAGGAACTGATGAACAAGGATAAGGTCTCTGTGCTATACATCCCCCAGCCCTGGCAGGCCTGATGCTCTGAAAATATGTAGTGCTCAGGAGTCATATGCGTTACATTGAACGTGAAGGATACTCCTGAGTCCCAAGGTCATGTTGAACTATACAGTGGTGCCTCGCTTAACGGGTGCCCTGTTTAACGACAAAATCGCATAGCGATGAAGATTTTGCGATCGCTTTTGCGATCGCTTTGCGATGGTCTGAATGGGGTTTTTTCGCTTTGCGATGATCGGTTCCCTGTTTCGCTTACCGATTATTGCAAAGCGATGATTTTCCCTCAGCTGATCGGTGGTTCCAAAATGGCCGCCGGGTTAAAAAAATGGCCACCCGCTGTGTTTAGGGACGGATTCCTCGCTTACCGGGCAGCGAAAATGGCTGCCGTATGGAGGATCTTCGCTTAAAGGTCAGTTTTAAGCCCATAGCAACACATTGAATGGGTTTCGATGCATTCCTATGAGCTTTTTAAAATCGCATAGCGACGAAATCGCTTAGCAGCAATTTTTGCTGCACCACTGTACTTGATGGAATGTCTATTCATCGTCTTGATACAGTGGCCTCTGGCAGTAACTGCAGGACTGCACCTTCCTCTAGGGGGAGCCCTGGGACTGTGCAGCTTGCCCAAGGCCACCCAGGCTGGTTGTACTCACAGGAGGCGCAGTGGGGAATCGAACTCTTGACCTCTGGCTTCACAGCCAGATACCCAATTCACTGAGATATCCCTGTTGCACTTGATGGGGCCATCTACTTCTGCATCACCATTGTGGCCAAATATGTCTGGTTTTGGGGGTAGAACGATTGATACCTGGTTGAAGCTATCTCAATATGGTGCGAAAGCTGAAGGTGGAATTTTAAAGCCTCCCAGGATTCCTTCCCTTCGGTCCAGAGAGTGAGTGAGCAAAAGCTCTTCTCCCTTCCCGGCGCAGGTCTCTATAATTTGCACAAAATCTCTCCAGCATCTTTTCTCTAGTTTGCCAGTGCTCTTCAGAATTTCAGGGAGAATTCAAGAAAATGGGAATTAGAGACTATAGGAGAAGGATTTAATTTCTTCTCCCCATACAAAGAAGGTTAGAAGGTGAGGAAAGCTGCTTCTCACATTAGCCTCGGGATCAGAAATGTCTTTCATCATCCCCAAACGCTTCCAAGCTGCTGCAAGTCTTCCCCCATCACTAGATGCCTGTCCGTTGCGTTTGCCTTTCTAATGAAGGACTGGTAAATATTTGTGCAACCCTCCCGTCTTCGGCCCCATGCAGATTCCCGAGTCAAGATAAATCCAAATGATTAAGAAGTAAACCCTGAGATGGCACCCATCCACCCCGGCATGTGTACAATCACACCAGGCTGGAGGTGGTTATATTTATAGACCATCATTTCTCCACGTCTAAAGCAAGGTGAAGCACAGATTGTGGTGGCAGATGGGTAGAATCGGCAGGAGAGTGCTTGGCGGTTGGCACACATGACAAATGATTCAGCTAGTCTATTAGGGGTGTAACCGTTTTGGGAGAATTGCCCTAGGATGGGAAGGGAAGAAAGAAAAGACTTTGGATTTCAACACAAATATGAACAAACTTATGGCAATCCTATACACGGAGAGGCCAACCAAATGTGCCAGGTCTTATTTACAGCTAGGTCTTATTTACAGTGCTCCATTCCATTTATTCCCCCACCCTCATCATTCCTTCATCCTTCATTACACATGGGATTTTCAGAATTTGTAAGCTACATCCTCCAGAAGTGTGCAGGGATTCCCCCCAGCCAAATTTTTCTGGGCTTTGATCAAGATATCAAAGTTCTGAGCTGTGTTTTCAAGATTTTAAGCTAATGCACTCATATTCTGGTAGCCATTTTTGTCCTGTGGAGAAGACAGGGGAAGTGGGTGGCAGGTGGCTAAGATCAGTGGGAGGTGCAAGGGATTATATATCTGGTAGTCTCTGCTCATTAGATTCTACACAGAATCTAATCTTCCAGACCCCTAATCCCTTGCATCTCTCACAAAGCTGAGCCCACCCCACTCACTTCTCCTGTCTTCTCCACTGGATGGAAATGGCTGCTGGAGTATGAACCCATTAGCTTAAGAACATGAAAACACCTTGTCAGGACTTTGATTTCTTGATGAAAAACTGTCAGGAATCTGGCTGGGGAATTCCTGCAGATTGCTGGTGGCTGCAGTCCATAAATTCTGAAAATCCTGTGCTCAGTGACCATACTAAATCCTCACTGGACTGTTTTGGGGGTTCTGAAAATTAATTTTCCACAAACACATGATTATCTCACTCCTGTACATTTTGGCAGGAAGCCTCTAGTCCCCTGTCTTAAATTCCAGAAACAAGAGAATCATCGTTATTTGCTTTCAGGCTCGGTTGGTAGAAAAATTCAGATTTTCTGAGATTCCTGATATGTTTGCATTGGGTTTGCATAGAAACATTAAGTTGCTTGCTTGATTTTTCTGGCCTTTATTTGGCACCCTTCTTTTCAATTTATGACCAAACCCCACCAAATGAGGAATGAAAACACAGCTTTGCCTGTCTCCTGACTTTGCTGGGTGTAAAGAAAAACGAGAAGCCGTCAGACTCCTAAATGTGCTAAACCCTGGGGGGGGGGGGAATTAGGATGTTTGGTTTGACGTTTGCTTTAATTTCCTGAAATTTTTGGAAAGCTGTTATAAATAATCATAATTTAAAAAAAACCTGTACAGCTGCATTGTTAACCGTATTTATTTTCATTTACCTGATGATGTATGGGATTGTCTAGAGAGTTATTTTAATATTGTGCTTCCTTCTCACCCTTTCCCCTGAGATCATGTGTCTTGTTCACTAAATCAGAGATTAGAGACACTTGCATTAGACAACCTCAGCTTTGTTTAAACCTGTTAGGTGTGGCCACCCGGAGATGGTTGCTCTGCAGATCTTCCAGCCATAGCCAGCATAATTTATGACAGTGATCCATATGGTCTCCGCATTTGTTATGCTAAAAGATGAGACAAGAAAATAGGGAACAGGGGGAAAAGTGGCCCTACTCTGTTAACAGAAAACAGACTCTTCTTTCTGTTAAGCATTTATGGGTTTTTGCCCAGAGTTTTCCGTATGTATACATTATGCTGTCAACTCAATTCTCTTCTTATGGTGACCCTTTCCAGGATTTTCCAGGTAAAAAGTATTCCCTGGAAGTGGTTTACCATTCCTTTCTTCTGATGGCACAGGCTGGCTCTACTCTTAGGAGTAGAGGGAAGTTGGGGATCGAACTCCCAACTTCTGGCTCTGAAACCAGAGTTTACAGTAATCCCCTGGAATCTTTTCCAGTGGCACATTTTAACACCAAGAAGAGGCTGTTCAGCACCTGGCAGGGGTCACCCATAGTATAATAGTAAGAAGAAGTTCTGCGTGAGTTCAGGCGTCGATGTGGGTCCCTTGACCCCAAAGATGGTTCTTCAATCACAGAATCAGATTCAAGTTCCAAAAATCGCTTTGCAAGTTATGGGTTGTCAGATTTCAAAACTGGTGTGTTATGGAGGCCCACAAGATAGGAAGGAATGAAACACATGGACTACATATTTCCCAAAACTGGATCTGGTCCAGCTGCCAAACCATCTCACCAGGCCCTTTGTGACGGTATAAGAACCTGCAGAAGAACATGTTTAATCATGTAATGCAAGGTCACATATTAGAGAAGGTCCTTCCATGATGACTGGAGGAAGAGGAAGAAGAACAGGCCAAGAAAATACACTGGGAATAGTTCTCTGGTCCCTACACAAATGCCTGAACCCATGTAGACGTCTTCTTATTGTCATGCTATGGCCGTCCCCTTCCAGGTTGAACAGCATCTTCTTGGTAATTACTGAAAACTTTGTAGGCGGCTGGATGGCTCAGTGGTTTATGTATCTGGTTGCAGAGCCAGATGTTGGGAGTTTGATTCTCCGCAAGGCTCACCCATCCAAGAAGCTGATTTGCTAAGTCACGGAGAAAGCTGAGACTCCACATACTGCCAGATGTTGAAAAAAACCCACATCCTATCCTGTTCTGTACGACACAGGTCACAGATGTTATTCTGCAAAATCTGGAACCCTTCCTCCCTGCCCAAAAGTACGCAATTATACACCACAAAGCCGGGGAAAGTGCACAAGGATAATTGCATTGTGGTTGACCTTAATTGGACAAGTGAGAAGCAGGACAATAAATTCATATAAAATGCAAACTAATCTAATTTCTTCTGCCTCCTTAGAAAACACAGTCACTGATGACTTTTATACCTTTGGCAGATAGGAACTTTCTTGCCTTTAAAAAGAAAAGAAAAATCCCCACCAGCATTGTATCCAGATGTGGACCTTGGATTCTAAATGTTAATCAGAAAAAGGAGAGGAAATACAGGAGAGAGAGAGAGAGAGAGAGAGAGAGAGAGAGAGAGAGAGAGAGAGAGAGAGAGAGAGAGGAGTAAGCATCAAGGTGCCTTTCCCCTGGAAAGACAAGACAAAGAGGAATCAGCACCTGTGATGGATGAGGCACTGGAAGACAGGCCGACATAATTTACATACCACAGAGACACCCCGCACAGTGCTTGAGCCCTTTCCCCCCTATGAATAATGTTTTACAACCACATGGAAATATTTCCATTCATCTTCTGAATGAAAAGCAAGTTTACGAGGCTTGGATCCTTTTCTCACCCTACTAAGCATCGGTAAAGAAGCTTAAAAGGGCTTTTGTTTCAGCCTTGTTTCGTTCCCAGTTAGGGAATTAACTACTATACTGGTGTGGTGTGCATTTTCCTCTTGGAGGAATGTGCTGTTATCTACAGTAGGTTTTGTTGGTCTTGGGATGAGTTGTGTGTTACACTCTATAGTCCGTTGGCCAAACTGTCAAGTCAGAAACCTGCTGGAGGAAGTCGATTCGGTGTTGCAAGGAAAGTGATTTCTTGGTCTGTGTCATGTGACACGTCCACTGAAACATTTACCGGTGTTGAAGTGTGGATGCTAGTGCTTGCACAGGGCATGGTCCCCATGATGAACCCCCCTGTCTGCTTGTGCAGTGATAATGAGATTCCATGTGATTACAATGCAAGGACATTCAATGTACAGTTGTGCCCCGCTTTACGATTACCCCGCATTACGACGAATCCGCTTCACGACGATGTTTTTGCGATCGCTTTTGCGATTGCAAAATGATGGTCTAAATGGAGGAATTTCGCTTTGCAATGATCGGTTCCCTGCTTCGGAAACCGATTCTTCGCATTACGATGATCTTTACAGCTGATCGTTGGGTTTTCAAAATGGCCGCTGGGTGATTAAAATGGCTCCCTGCTGTGTTTAGGGATGGATTCCTCACTATACAGGCACCAAAAATGGCCGCTGTATGGAGGATCTTCGCTGGACGGTGAGTTTTTAAGCCATTGGAATGCACTGAACGGTTTTCAATGCGTTTCAATTGGCTTTTTATTTTCGCTTTACGATGTTTTCACTTAACAGCGATTTTCCTGGAACGGATTATCGCCGTTAAGCAAGGCACCACTAGTAGAAATGCAAACTACTGCTGCTGATGCTGTTGGTTATCATAAAAGCATGGGGTCATAGGATAATTGAGTTGGCCGTCGAGGCCAACCCCCTGCTCAAGATAGGGATCCAAATCAAAGCAGATCTGAGAGAGGGTGGCCCAATTTTCTCTTGACTGTTTCCATCATTAGAGCGTTCACCACCCCTTGAGGTCATGGGTTCCATTGTCGTACTCCTCTAACAGTTGAGAGGTTTTTCCTGATATTCAATTAAAGTCTGGCTTCCTACAGCTTGAGCCCATTATTAGGTGTCCTTCACTCTGGGATGATCGAGAACAGATCCTGTCCCTCTTCTGTAGGACTACCATTCAAGGACAATGCTATCCTATTTCTCCTCAGCCTTCTTTTCTCGAGGCTAAACATGCCCAGTTCTTTCAGTCTTTCCTTCTAGGGCTTCGGTTCTAGTCCCCGGATCATCGACGTTGCCTTCTTCTGAATTTGCTCCAGTTCGTGGGCATCCTCTTCAGCTCTCCTGCTCTTTCTGAGATTCAAACCTTCAAACCACCTCCACAGCGAAAGGAAACCTTGTTTCGAGCAAGCCAAGTGGGGAGGGCTCTATTCACGACATTACACTGGGTACATAATCTGGCTCTCCATAGGTTATTAGGTCAGAAAGGAGGGGGGACAGTGAAGTTCTTCCGGGGTTCAGGAAATCCAAAATGTGGACTTGAATTCCATCTTCAATCTCTATTCCCAGCTAGGGCTGGGAAATATTCCCTAACCCCTAAACCTAACATAAGCCACAGTATTACGCCTCTGTTCACAGCAGAATTCCAGTGGGGTCAAAAAAGATCCCAGCACTTACTCATTTTTTTGGAAAAATAAAATAAAATAAAAATCCCAGTGCATGAGGTTTCAAGAAATAAATCAATACCTATCAGCGTGTAAATCACAAAAAAGGGAGAACCTGACCCTGCCCTTTTTCATGTGAAAGGACTCCCTGGGTCTTTCCTGTGCACCTTGTTCCCCCCACCTCTTCTTATCAGTGCCTCTGCAGACCTTGGGTAGGAATAACAGCCTCCAACTAAGCTTGCCAGCTTTAATTTGTTTCCATCAATCTTAGAAGCAGGCTAGCGGTGCTCCTCCTCGTTGTACTATCCTCTCTCTCTCTCTCTCTCTGAGTCCTTTAACAGCATGTCAGAGAAATACTTGGTTCAATTAGGGTGTTTGGGGTAAGGAGGGTGACTTGAGTCGCTAAAGCAGGCCAGTCCAAGCTTTCTAAAGACCACTTGCTATAAATACAAACATGTTTCTCACTGGAAGTAAGGGTCGGTGGGATTATGCCCAAATTTAGGCTTACGTGGAGCAAGCCTATTGAAATCTCTGGGGCTTCAGATAGCCACAAATAGCAGAAATAGGGACTCAGACTTGGGACTTGGTACCAAAGACTCAGACTCGGGACTTGGTACTAAAGACTGAGACCCAGACCTGGGACTTGATACCAAAGACTCAGACTCGGGACTTGGTACGAAAGACTTAGACTTGGTACCAAAGACTCAGACTCAGACTTGGGACTTGGTACCAAAGACTCAGACTCAGACTTGGGACTTGGTACCAAAGACTCAGACTCAGAACTTGATACCAAAGACTCAGACTCAGGACTTGGTACCAAAGACTCAGACTCAGACTTGGGACTTGATACCAAAGACTCAGACTCAGACTTGGGACTTGATACCAAAGACTCAGACTCAAGACTTGGTACCAAAGACTCAGACTCAGACTTGGGACTTGATACCAAAGACTCAGACTCAGACTTGGGACTTGATACCAAAGACTCAGACTCGGGACTTGGTACCAAAGACTCAGACTCAGACTTGGTACCAAAGACTCAGACTTGGGACTTGATACCAAAGACTCAGACTCAGACTTGGTACTTGGTACCAAAGACTCAGACTCAGGACTTGATACCAAAGACTCAGACTCAGGACTTGGTACCAAAGACTCAGACTCAGACTTGGGACTTGATACCAAAGACTCAGACTCAGACTTGGTACCAAAGACTCAGACTCAGACTTGGTACTTGGTACCAAAGACTCAGACTTGGGACTTGATACCAAAGACTCAGACTTGGGACTTGATACCAAAGACCCAGACTTGGACTTGGGACTCAGACCCATAGACTTACCAACATCCCTGACAAATAGAGGTGCATGTGAATTACTGCCACCAGATGGTCCCTGTCCAGTTACAGCTGATAGGCCAAATGAAACTGGTCTCAGATACTCCAGGCCACTTTGGCTGCCAGTGACCAAGATGGCTCTAGGAGCTTCTTACGCTTCATTGAGACAGAGATGTCTCAGTACTACAAGATGTCTTGACAAGGATTTTCCATCTCGCCCTCCTTACTTGATTGTTTTCTCCTCCGGCATGAGAGGAAGAGAAGAAGCACTTTTCCCCCCATCGGTTTTCCACAGTTGCACAAAAGAAAATGCCAACCTAGCATCTTTTGCACAAGCACGTATGAAACACAATGCTTGGACTGTATGATCAAAATGTCCACAAAATATCGTAGGCTAATACTGGTTCATTAACAAGAGGTCTACACTTTTCGGACAACACTCCCCCCCCCACCGAAATGCACAACAAACTCTTTCATAAACCACACATTTTCTCTGAGACGGAAAAAAAATTTCCGGCCACCCTGCATTGAGGAGAAATATTCTTACACATTTTTTTTAACAAAAGGATGAACAAGGCCAAGATTAAACATTGAAGCCTAATATATTCATTGTTCTGCAATCTACATAGAAATTACAGAGAAGAAGGTAGAAAATTACCGTGTTGACAGTCACAAGTAAACAAGTTATTCTTCTACTTAGGTAAAACATACATTCCTCTGCTTATAAATGGTGCCCATGGTCCATTTAGTTTCATATATATACAACGGCATTACTCACAGTCTTGCCCCCAGGAGCGACAGGGAGTACAGATGGGGGAAACTTGGTTGCCTAGCGACCAGGAGTCATCAGGATGCTCTGATAAATCAAGTCAAAGTTGCTCTCAGTGTTCAAGCTTGGAGAAATAAAAATTGGAACCTGGTCTGCAAAACCCTCAAAGCTTCTCACTCGCCCTCACGTCTTAACACATGAGGTTGTTTTAATTGCAACTTTCCATGCAGCTTATGGTTTGAGTTACGGGGAGGGACTTTTCTACAGTAGGATCTGTCAATCTCTCCAGCGCTCATCTCCTGAGTTAACCTCTTCAACCAAGAGAAGGGGAATCACAATTCACACGGAGGCTCTTAAAACTGCGAATTTTCTTTTTGATGTTAATGTAGAGTGGTGCCTCGCTAGACAGTTACCCCACATGACAGTTTTTTTCGCTAGACATTGACTTTTTGCGATTGCTATAGCGATTCGCAAAACAGTGATTCCTATGGGGGAATTTCGCTGGACAGTGTTTGGTCCCTGCTTCGCAAACTGATTTTCGCTAGACAACAATTTGCTTTTCGCTAGTCAATGATTTCGCTAGACAGCGATTTCAGTGGAACGGATTATCATCGTCTAGTGAGGCACCACTGTATATACAAACTGGTGAGAGAGTTCTGGAGGTTTGGAAGTCTGCAAAATGCTTCACCCTGCACTAACCTGCATAATTTTGGCCTGGGAAATGGTGGGCAGCCCTCCTCCTTTTGTGACCCCAGGCAGATGGCAAAAACAGGAGGTGAGCTGACGTTTAGGGGCACGTAAACTGGATTTTTATTCAGCCTGATAGATCGAGAAGAGAAGGAAAGGGTGCAGAAGAAAAGTCTTGAGAATGCTAAAGCGCTGAACAACCTGTAGCGCTGAATTAGCTTGAACATTAACCCTTTACAGCCAAGGGATTTTCCAAAACAGAACGTTCTCCAGGTGAACTCTTTTTTACTGCTTAACTGCCTTCCCAGTGAGAACAAAACTTACCTGAAACATCAAAATAAAGAAAGGAATAGGTGTAGAGAGAAAAGACATGGATAATTACAGGGGGAAGTCTGTTTTGATCGGATTCTAAATTCCACAGAACACTTTGCCGTGCCAGGCATGAATTTAAAGGAGGCTTGGTCTCTGTTTTTCCTTCCTCTTTTATCAAGCTCGCCATCACTCTGCTCTCGCCCTGTCATTTTGTACTGCGCGGCAAGTCTGAGCCACGGAACGGAAGGGTATAATCATAGTTGCCAGACGTGGGCTGTGGGAGAAAAGACGAAGAAAAATCCACAGTGCAAAGCAACGTAGGGAAGAAATGGAAGTTAAGCTGAATAAAAAACACACCGACGAGCTGTAAAAAAAATATATGAGATTACAGGGGACTGGGAAAAGGTAGGAGGAAAATGAAAGGGAGTTAAGAAAATGTATAAAACAGAATGGCAGTTGAGTAGAACGCGTGGTTAGAGTTGATCTAACTCTTGAAAGTTTTGCAGTGGCTCCCGTTAATATACTGCGTAGGGGGTCTGTCTTAGTTCAGAACATCGGTTTTGACTTCAGAAAACAGTGACATCCTTCATTCTTAGCAAGGAAGTTGGCAAAATCCAGGTCCCAAGTCTGAGTCCCTATTTAAAATAAGTTTTTCTCCCCCTGCAGAAAAAAAAAGGAGAGGTGGGCAGGTTCTGAGTCACGAGTTGAGTCACCAGTAGGACTTGAGTCCAACTTGACAGCAAGTCGCATGACTCAAGTCCCCATCCCTGTTTCTTAGGACACCCTAGCAGGTGATTTGAAGGAATGTGCTCTGCTTGTGGACCGTTCTGGATTAGATGGACATATACGAGCAGGCATGGCTGTCGATTTTGGAGATAGTCCAACGTACAGTACGCAAGCTCCTGCACAAATCGCTGTCCCTGAGTCAAAGCTTCAGGACGAGAGGTGGGCACAAATTGGGGGAAACGGCGGTACGAGATGGTTCCGACTTTTTTGAGCTTTCTAATGAAATGAGCCATTTTGTGGTTTGTGTGATTTGGGGCTTCTGGGAGCCGTACAAGACTTCAAGGTTGAGACACCAAACTTGGAGCTGACTAAAGGGGGGGCTATATTTGGGGGGCTATAACTCAAATGTCCCAAATCCAAACTTCATCAAACATGGAAGACGTAGGGAGGCAAGTCAGCTGAAGACTTGCAGGAAGTTTAGGGTCTCTGCCTCATCGGGGGGACATTTTACCACTCCTGGAAGTCTCAAATGGCATAAACAACAAAGTGTATGAACAGATGATGCCTATACATGTTCGGCATTTCGTATAATGCTGGGCAGGCACGTTTCCCCGAATACCCTAGAATGGACCACGAAATGGCCTGATTCATGGTCTTTCATTTTGTTTCATGGTTCATTTGCTGCCCATCTCTGTTCAGGACCAAAGACAGGCAAGTGGACGAATAGCTTTTTTAAAAAGATGTTGTGTTGTAGCAAAAATCGTACAGCGTGTGGCAAGAAGAGGGAGTTTTGCTAGCGTGTTCAGCAGATTCGCCTCCTAATCTTGGGCCTATTTTACGGAGGGATCTCGAATCAATTGGCTTTCTGAGGAGGAACAAAGAGGAAGAGGAGAATAATAATGAGAAGAAGAGAAAATCATCACCGATGTTTCCTCCAGTGACAAACCACTGTTTCATAGATTCAGGGAGTTGGAAGGAGCCTATAAGGCCATTGAGCAAAACCCCCAGCCCAAGGCAGGAATCCATATCGAAGCTGATCTGACCAATGATAGTCCATTTTTCTCTTGAAGGCCTCCAATACTGGAGTGCTCACCGTGTCCTCAGGTTATCGGTTCTGTTGTTGTGCTGCTCTAACAGTTAAGAAGTTTTTTTCCCCTGATACTCAACCAAAATCTGGCTTCCTGTAGCTTGATCCCATTAGGACATGTCCTGTACTCTGGGATGATCAAGAACAGATCCTGTGCCTCCTCTGAATGACAGCCTTTCAAGGATTTGAAAAGCCCTATCCTGTCTCCCCTCGGTCTTCCTTTCTCAAGGCGAAATATGCTCAGTCATTGGAGTTTTTCCTCCTTGGCCTTGGTTTCCGGATTGTTGTGGGAGCATGACGTTAGGATCATGCAGATGGTTGTGGGGGAAATGATGTTAGGATCTTAGCATGAACTCGTCTGAAACTGATACAGGCGGAAAAGACACAGTCAGTGTATTTCTGTTTCTGGACGACAGCAACCATGAATTTATCGATCCCTCAGCCCAGAATGTCCAACATGAAGCTGTTTATTTCAGAACGACGGAGTAATAGACCAGCAAGTCATAGTTAGCTAGTCACACGTGGTTCTTGAGTGGCCGATCGACTTCAGACAGGCTCATGGTTTTGTCCCCCCCCCTCAAGACCCATATTCTTTGCCAATGACCCATGATAATAACCTGTGCAAATGTCGCGGAATGAAAGGCGAGATTTAATAAAAGCCACCTCAGACTACAGGGTGCGCATGGAAAGGAATCTTGAACCTGCCCATCCATGCGGCTCAAAATTGTGCTGAATGAGAAAACGGGAGCTTGAGCGCAACGTCAACTATAATATGAAGACGCTTCGTGCCGCGGATACTCTTGAGAAGATAAAGCTGTCCAGATACGCGATCTCTTTTGTGAGGTCATTCAGAGTCTCCTGCTCTTAATGGAGAGGAGTGGACCGCATGAACTGTGTGTTGGCATTGTGTGTGTGTGTGTGTGTGTGTGTGTGTGTGTGTGTGTGTGTTTGTGTGTGTGTTTGTGTGTGTGTGCGTGTTTAAAAAATCCCATTGATTCAGTTCTCCACATGCCAGCGCTTTAGTTTTGCAAGATTAAATGGGACTTTCAGCCACCGTTGATTGGAATGCGATTCCTATATAAGTCAGGAGCTAATTCCATACACATTCTACTAGGTATCTGACAGCGGCCTTTCCTCACAAGCTCTGCCAGAAAACCACTGTGAAGTAATATGATCCTTCCGTAAACCCTTGCTACATGTATTCTGCACCTCCATCCTTCAAGCCTGGGCTCATCATCTGGGGCCTGAGCCAACTTTCTTGAGGGATCCTGAGGCCCAATGCTTCCTCATCTAATGCACCACTTGGAAGACTAGATCTTAGGTGCAGTCATCGCCCCATCTCCTCATAGAATCATAGAATAATGGAGTTGGAAGGGGCCTCTTAAGGCCATCCAGTCCAACCCCCTGCTCAAGGCAGGAACTCAAGTCAAAGTAGATGTCACAGGCGGTTGTCCAATTTTCTCTTGAAGGCCTCCAGCTTCGGAGCACTCACCACCTCCAAAGGTCATTGGTTCCGTTGTCGTACTGCTCTAACAGTTAGGAATTTTTTCCTGATCTTCAGCCTAAATCTGGCTTCCTGTCGCTTGAGCCCATCATGATGTATCCTGCACTCTGAGATGATCGAAAAGAGATCCTGACCCTCCTCTGTAGAACTCCCTTTCAAGTATTTTTAAAAATGTTATCCTATCTACCCTGAGTCATCCTTTCTTCAGGCTAAACATGCCCAGTTCTTTCAGTCTTTCTTCAGAGCACTTGGTTTCTAGTCCCCTGATCATCCAATTTTAAGTAGTGGAACCTTTTATTCTTTCTCCTACCAATGTCTCAGAGTGATTTACTGAGACTGTAAGTACCAGTTGATGTGAAAAAAAAGAGGCATAGACTACTCTGGGGAAGTGGAAGCTATTCCATGAATCTCTGAACTTCTGCTGCACAGCTGGAGGAATTTAACCAAGAACACAAAACTCTGGAAGTGATTCTGGTGCATAGAAAGTTTGTGAATGCTCTGGTACTTTGGATGGGGCAGGAAGGCATCTTTTCAGGTTTTCGTGGTGGGTGAGTAGAGCTGAGAGGTCCTATGGCATGTTTTGCAGGAATTGTTTAATCAGTCCTCATGTTTAATCAATCCTTATGTTTAATCAATGGTTTAATCCACTGGTTCTTAACCTTTGTTACTCTGATATTTTTGGACTGCAACTCCCAGAAGCCTTCACCATCATCTCTACTGGCTGAGGTTTCTGGGCGTTGCAGTTCAAAAACACCTGAGTAACAAAGGTTAAGAACCACTGGTTTAATCAACCCGACTTCGTTTGGAATATAAGGAACCCAAATTTAAATCTAAAAACACAAGCCAAGAGTCTGTTGTAAAATATTATCTGCAGAATTGAAATTGCACAAGAGTTTTCACTTTTTTTTCCAAGCTACCTATCTACCACACAACTGAGTGTGCATGGCCAAGCTGGCCCATGACCAAGTACACAGCAGACATCAGGGTAGCTGATGCATGTGGTTTCTGCAGTGGCTGGTTGATGTTGCCCAGTTCTAGCCAGAGGGCACCAGAAAGAAGGGATAAGCTGAAATCCAACGAGGGGAAAGGGAACCAATATTCACGACGTCCTCCGTGAGTGTGTTTGACATGGATCATGAAGACACAGCTTTAAGAAACCATGTCACGTTTATAAAGGTAAAATCAGATCCAGAGGAATGGCTTTTATTGCTTCCACCATGAACGATGATGGGGAACTGGGTCATCCCTTAAATAAGAGCATCTGGTGATTAACAGACCCAAACAAATGTGATGTGTAGCAGCAGTCTCTAGGGTAATAATGGGCACTCATGAGTCCATTCTGATGACTCACATACTCTTCATCTGCTTTTTAACTGCTCTGCTAGAAAGTCTCTGAAGAACGGCATCAGTAACCCTGGGCCACAGTGTCACAACTCAGAGATAACCTTCTCCGACTAGGTCATGCTAAGGAAGCAAAGGAAACACTCTTTGCTGGAGGCCGCAATGTTCTGGCTAAAAAAGAAGCCTGCAAAAAAGAATGCATTCCCCATCACTGGGCTAAAAAAGATGCAGGACAGCTCTTAAAGGGGGAGGGCAGATGATTCTACATAGAAACACTTGCAAATGAGATTTTTCCCCCTCCCAGTCCAAATCGTGCCATCCATATGTCGTATCCAATGCCAGTGTGGACAGGCCTTTCGTCTCTGTCACAGGGTTGTTTTGACAACAGAGTGGGGAAGGCCTGCCTATCCTACCCTAAGCTCACGGGAGAAGCAGTGAGCTATAAATGCTAAACAACAACAACAGAGCAACAAGAAAATGACAATATTAGGAACAGCATATATAGTACATCAACATTTAACAGATACTTTGGTTTTTTTGTTAAAACTCGTATCCGTTATACAATGCCAGTCTATGTTTTTATAATTTTGATCGACTGTGTCTGGTATTTTTTTAAATTAAGATGATGATTATTAAGAGGCTGTGCAAGACCAGGCACAGATACGAAACAGCCTGCCGTGCAGATGTAAGACTGTTGACCTTGTGAAATGCCACGGCTGTTCTCTCACCTAGGATCTAACTTTGAAAGAGGGATAAAAAGAACCCCTGCTGACATCCTCATTCTTGTCAATACAGGCTCTCCTGATGGGATAAAGGGACTCAAGAAGACATTTTTAAGCCCTGGAGTCCTTAACTCCAGCCAGAAGCAGAGATGGGTACTTGAGCCATGGGACTCGCTGTCAACTTAGAATTAAGTTACACCGGTGACTAGACTTGGACTTAACTTTTTTTTTTCTCAATGACTCCGACTCGTCTCATGACTTGGAACCCCCACCTCCATTTTTTTTTCTGGGGGAGGAAAAGCTTATTTTCAATAGGGACTTGGGACTTGGTATCGAAGACTCAGACTTGGGACTCGGACCCCAAGACTTGCCAACATCCTTAGCCAGAAGTCAGATGAAGATCTCTGGTCACCTTAATTGGAAGCAATTCACAAAGTCATTTGCGTAAAATGTCTCTAGTTTCGTTCCCTTTCAGAACCGAAACACGCACCCGCATGAACAGCCAACCCGGAAGGGTTGTTGAAACAGAAACCAACAACTGAACTGCTTCAGTTCCTCAAATGAAGCAACAGTCACCTTACTTGGAGGCAATTTGCGCATAATTACAGGATTTTGCACAAAAAAGAACCCAAAGCAAGCAATTTTGCAGAACAAAATTGTGTGCAAAACATTATTCTCACAAATGAAAGAACTCTCTCTCTAAAATGGCCAGAAACTTTTCACCATCGTTGCCAACGAAGGGGGGAGGGCGCATCGCAGTTCTTGATGTTTGCCTGCGGATGAGACAAGGAACAATTTACATTCCTGTTTAGAAATATTGACATAGCAGTTTTAAAAATTGACATTCATCTTTCAGATCATGAATGCAACGCCATTGTCTCATTAGCTTTCTTTATTAGGCCTGTTCTCACGCTGTGGCGCAGAATTCCATCCACCCCTCTTTTATTATCTTCAAATGTTCAGAGTCAATAACAATTTAAATGATACTCTTTTGATGGCCTCTGGTTGCACTGTTTATTCCCGTCCCTTATCTGATTTTGCCACAAGGACCTGATTGGGAAAAGCAGTGGTTCATCAGCAGGAGAGTTTAAATACTATTAAGGGACACTTTCCATGCTTCCATCAGGAACCCAGCTGCAAATCTATAAATATCCTTCAGGCGTACAGCTACTTCTGCAGTTTGGGATTTTTGTTGTTGTTGTTGTTGTTGTTGTTGTTGTTGTTGTTGTTACTGCTGCTGCTGCTGCTGCTGCTGCTGCTGCTGCTGCTATTGTTGTTGTTCCTAAACACAAACAGTAAGACAAAATTTGAAATGTATTGACTCAATGAAGGAAGCGATGGCCTTGAGTTTGCAAGAGTTGAGCAGGGCTGTTAATGACAGAAAACTTGGGAGATCCCTAATTCATATATTCACATAAATCAGAGTTTTTGTGTAGAAACTGGATGACTTTGGCTCCATTCAAGTGTCCTGTTCCTGTGCCATTTCTGAACAAATGGAGCTTGGTCTAGCTTGCTTGCTTGCTTATCTATCTGTCTATCTGTCTATCTGTCTATCTGTCTATCTATCTATCTATCTATCTATCTATCTATCTATCTATCTATCTATCTATCTATCTATCTATCTATCTATCTATCTATCTATCTATCTATCTATCTATCTATCTATCTATCTGTCTGTCTGTCTGTCTGTCTGTCTGTCTGTCTGTCTGTCTGTCTGTCTGTCTGTCTGTCCGTCTGTCCGTCTGTCTGTCTGTCCATCCGTCCGTCCGTCCGTCCGTCCATCCATCCATCCATCCATCCATCCATCCATCCATCCATCCACCCACCCACCCACCCACTCATCCATCCATCCATCCATCCATCCATCCATCCATCCATCCATCCATCCATCCATCCATCCATCCATCCATCCATTTGCTTATTTGCTTATCTAGCTATCGGTTGATCTAGCTATCGATCTAGTTACCGATGGATCGATGGATTGAAAGATTTATTTATTCCAGGAATAAATTTCTAGGATGCAAGGATTTTCCTGCACCTGAATAACACATAAAGGGTTTGGCAGCTGGCTTGATACAAAGCTTTGAAGACGTTGCTCATTCGTCTTCCAGCTGTACCCGTTGCATCAAACTTGAGAGGCAGAACAATCCTGCCAACTTGTAATTTGTCAGTCCAGACATCGTGGCAAGTCAATTAGAGGGCTTTTTATTAAGGTACAAAGTGATATTCCTCTGTCATTCCTGTTTGAGTATGTCTTTTAGCATGCTTTTTAAAAAACCTTTGCTTCAGGATCCTTTTGATCTTCACGTCTCCGTCCTGTTTCCTGGGTAAAATGTTCACTATCTGATTCGTGTGTCTGTCTGTCTGGGAGAGAGAATGCATCTTGACTCTATTACATATGCAAGTGAATAGATGCACAACACTCATCTCAGATGGACACAACAAAACCCTACACAGCTTTCTCCTGTCCCCTCCACTTGTACTGATACACAATGTTGTTGTGAGTGTATTCTCGAAGGCTTGTTGTGAGTGCTTGAGTGCTTTGTAATAATTCCAAGGAGATCCTCCATGTAAGTTTTTCTAAATCCCATGATGTTCGGTTTCTTCGCCCTCAAAAGGAATGAAAACAAATTACTCATGCACATAGATCACTCAAGCAATTGATCGATCGTTATAGGCTTAGGATGATAAGCAAGTTTTTATTATATCTAACAGTCGATTATATACATATAATTATAACTAGAATTTTACCATCTATATTAATGAGAATAATATAAAAACTGCCCCTCTTTCTGCTGTGAAACCACACAAAACTCAACACACAAGATACACTGTGACAATAACTTAGAATAAGCAGGAAAGCACAGTGGGTGAAGTCTATACCTTCCAGCAGGAATCATTAACATAAGAAAGAAGTGTTAGAAATGCATATGCTAGTAGGGTGTTGGGTGATGCACTTAAATCAGATGTTTCACCTCCAACTCTAGGGTGTAGCTCAAAAAAGAAAGGCAATTGGGTCTTTGAGTGCCTTTGCTAAAGATAATACCAAACCAGGGTGTTTATGTGTGTGTGTGTGTGTGTGTGCATATGTGCACAATTACTTTATTTTCGTTCCTGTCGAGGGGACAGAAACACAACATCATGGGACTTGAATTACATGTCGACTAGAGTTTTCTGTTGGCAACACAAGGCCTGTGTTGGAACAAAAACTGACATTTCCCGCACGGTGCTACTGATTAATATCTGGCCAATAGTCCATTTCATGCTGTTTTGATGGATTGCAGCTCATAAGATTAACGCAGACCCTTTCCCCTGGGCTACCCGTTAAGGTCTGTTTCTATCATTTTAGAGATGTTACAGGCCAGCTGCAAAAGCAGCCAAAATTAAATAGATCTTCTGTAAAACCATTGCTTTGCTTTGCTTTAACTGAAATGTTGGGGTGTCATAGATCCGTTGAGTACAGCTGTAAGTATGGCTGGGTATCTCCTGCGCCTCAGTGTGATCCGTGTGAAAATGGGGAAATTGATAAACAGTCCTACATTCAGCATCATTAAAAAAATTTAAACTTCGAAACACAGATTTTCTATCCCCCCCCCCCCATTACCAATATTCAGGCAGCAGCTATCCAAAGTGATATGCAGAAGGAAAGTACTGTCTGATTTTAATAATAATCATGGGTCATCATGTCAATTCTAATTTTTCCAGGGTTTACTAACTAGAGAATACACAGGAATGGTTTAATATTCCCGTCTTCTAGGGGCACGCTGGGACTCTGAAGCTTGCCCAAGGCCACACAGGCTGGCTTTACTCGTAGGAGGCACAGTGGGCGGGGGGAATCGAACTCCCCTAGAGTCATAGAATAATTGAATTGGAAGGGACCTGTAAGGCCGTGGAATCCAACAGCTACTCAATGGAGAAATCCAAATATAAGCAGATCTAACAGATGGTGGCCCTATTTTCTCTTGAATGCTTCCAGCGCTGCATCTCCCAAGGTCATTGGTTCCGTTGTTGTACTGCTCTAACAGCTAAGATGTTTTCTCTGATATCTAGGAACCTCTGGTTCTACAGCCAGACATCAAAACCACTGAGCAGTCCAGTCCCATCTGGTGCTGGGAGATGACAAAGTTTTTCAGATGAATGGAAAGGATATTGGGAAATGATTCTAAGTGTGTGTCTGTGTGTGTGTGTTTGTTTGTGTGTGTGTGTGTCTGTGTGTGTTCAGTGACCCTGTGGATTGATTGCTGGAGAGAGGTAGGTTTGTGAGAGGACAGAGTGGAATAGAATGACGTAGAGGAGAGTGCGGCCGTTGGCTGGTTTTCTAGAGGAGCCTAGAATAGATTGATGTGGAAGACAGCATGTCTGTCTGTCTGTCTGTCTGTCTGTCTGTCTGTCTGTCTGTCTGTCTGTCTGTCTGTCTGTCATGGGCTACATGAAAAAGAGCACCATCCCAGACAGTAAACAATGGATTTCACTTAGACTGGAAAAAAATGAGCTTTGTTTCAAAATGTTTTTCTGTGTGTGTGTTCTAAACATGCTCAGAGCAAAGTGATGCTTTTTGCTTTTTAGAATTTTATCCTTAAGCACTTTGAAGTGTCTTAGAGATGTATTCTCTGCCCTTTTGGGCGATAAGTTCTTGTATTTCAAAATGGAGGCTCATACAATTTTGAAACATGATTGTAAACATGAAGTGTGTGCTTACAGGTAAATGTTCCTATCTTTTACATTTTGTGCCTACAGGGTTACATAACTGTATGACTTCTGGGTTTTAAAATAGGTGGCTACAGTTTTTCTTGTAACTGCAAGATGTTTGAAAGTTTCGACAACTCTGAATGAATTTTATATTATGGAACCTAAAAGCAATGTATACATCTGAAAAATACAAGAAGTTGGAGCCTGCAAGAAAGAAAATATTGATACCAAGATACCCATATGGGTTTAGAGATGCTTGCCAACGATTGACTGATTTCATTCTGAATTAACCCTTTACTGGGATAATGTCAGCGATGATGAACCTGGAAAGGTTTTTATCAGCTCTAAACAAAGTATAGGCTTCTGTGATTTGCCCTGTAGCACTGTTTTTAAGTTGGCTCATCAGGACAATGCATACAGAGTGCTCCCAGACAAGGTCTGACAAAGGGAGGCGATAAACTAGTCCTTCCATCAAACCTTGGTAACTGCATCTTGGTATATCTGTATTATACAGAGCATATTATACAGTAAATAATACACTCATATGATAGCCAGACATATAAACCAAGAGGCTGAGCTATTGAAGGACATTTCATAAGCTCTGTTTAAACAGTCAAAGGTTCTGTTGTCTTGATCCCGGTACAGTACATCTTTTTCTCCTGCTTTTGCCACATAGCCCCAATCTGCTTTGGAACAGGAGATAAATCACAGCGTTATCGTGGCCTGCGATTTTGACAGCCGAATAGAGCCACGAGATTATAATAAGAGTCTAGCTGGAAATGTTGATCTCATTTCCCATCTGGTTGTTTGACCTTTGACCCCGGCTCTGTTCTCCTGCCAATCTTGATCTGGCCGTACATCATCACTTTAATGCCCAATTCAGGGTCTGAAGGATGGTAATTTATTGTAATAACACAATGTGCCTTTTTTTTTTTTGAATTCATGTCAGATGCTCCTCCACTCTGCCTCCTCTACCTCCATGTCACCACAAGTGGTTAAGTAACAGGAAAAAGAGGTGGAGGAGCAAGCCAGCCAATGAAAATGCAGAATACTGGGAAAGTCAAATGCAGAGAAACATCATGACAGGTTTTATGAGAGATGGGACCAATCAGGAAAATGCTAAGCCGTATGTTTGTGCTGAGTAATAGGATGGGAGTCGAATTGGCAGTTCATCAACTGTTATGACTGGAAAGCCATTTTTTTCTGTGATGTTTCTGGACAGAGACCCACAGATTTCCATCACCTGTGCTAAGGAAATGCAAAACAGATGGTCTTTGTGCGTGACCTCCACCTCGTTTGCAGAGCTAATCATAGAATCATTGAGTTAGAAGGGGCCTGTGAGGCCGCTGAGTCCAACCCCTTGCTCAAGGCAGGAATCCAGATCAAAGCAAATGTGACGGATGGTTGTTGAATTTTCTCTTGAATGTGTTGGAGGTGGTTGGTTCCGTCATCATACTGTTCTAACAGTTAAGAAGTTTTTGCTGATATTTAGCCTAAATCTGGCTTCCCATAGCGTGGACCCATTATTATATATCCTGCACCCTGGGATGACTGAGAACAGCTCCTATCCCTTCTCTGTAGTACTACATTTCAAGTATTTGAAAAGTACTATCAGATCTCCCTGCAGCCTTCTTGACGCTGCATAACTAGAAAAAGTCAGAATCTGTTGTTCTTACTAACAAGAGATTCAAGTGAAGAATAAAGCATTTTATTTGATACACTTGCCCTAATCTATCCAAGATGGCAAGTGTGGGGTCATGGATAGGAATCAGGAGGGTTCGCATCGAATCCCCAGTAAGCCATGGAAACACCTGGAGGAGGGGTATGATATTGGTGGAACTACTTCTTAAATGTCTCGTTTACCTTGAAAACCCGATTAAAGTTGCTATACGTTGGCTGTGACTTGATGGCCCATCACATACAATCTCTCTAAGGTTTTAACGATCGTATCTATCATCCTGTCTATTTACAGTATGTATTTTGGTAAGTGAGGCATGCACGTTAAAATTTAAGCAGTTTAGATATGCATGGTTGGAAAAAAAAGGTGCAGAGAAACATACCTGAATGGTGGGGATAGTGGAGATGCAAAAATGTGGGAGAAATGTATAAATTCATGAACAAACAAGGAAAAATGCACCAAAAAGTGTATGAATTTCAATGCAGGAAAGAGAAAACAGTCTCAGAACCTGGCATAAAAGGTTGATGGGAAGAAATCCTGAATGGATTTGAGAGGAATGATTTTTCATTCCTTACCTGACAGACATCATTAAATGCCCCTGTACATTTGTAAAACAGCACACTGAAATAACCCTGATACAAGAATGGATGCAATCACAATACAATTGCTTTTCCCCCCATGTGTCTTCAAACGTATGCTTGGAATTGTACAGGCAGGGGTGAAACGGTGGGAAGGAACTAAAGGGAGATTCTGGTTCCCTCCAGAAGCATAGCGCTTTGTACAAAACCTACACACAAATAACGAATTATAGGAATCGGTCGGGATATGAATCCCCACTTGCCTTTTTCTTGTGTGAGGAAAGGAAGATGATGTTTTCGTCTGCAAGAGGGTTAGATCATTTTCTGTAGGTCTTGGAAGGAGTCTTTACGTAGTTAGTGCACAATTATTTTGCTGCACGAATCCTGCAAATTTGGGGGAAATAATGCAAAACTAGGTTTAGCTGCTGCATAGTTTCATTGGCTTTTAAGAAGTAGATGGTTGTGTGGCTTATATGCATGTCTTTGATGAATCTCCTCTTTTTACAATAGTAAAACTGTGACAGATCAGCCACACTCTTGTATTTCTAATAGCCATGTATGGGTGCAGAAGCTGGAGGGTGATGAGAGATTAAAGGGAAAGAAATGATTTGTTTTGAAATGTGGTGCTGGAGGAGAGCTTTGCGGATACGCTGGGCTGCCAGAAAGAGAAATGAGTGGGTCCTAGATCGAATCAAGCCTGAACTTTGTCTGGAGGGCAAAAATGTTGAAACGGAGTCTGTCCTACTTTGGCCACATCCTGAGAAGTCAGAATTCTCTGGAAAAGACAATAAGGTGGGGAAAAGTGGAAGGCAGCAGGAAAAGAGGAAGATCAAATATGAAATGGACCGACTCCCTAAAGGAAGCCACAACCCTGAGTTTACAAGAGTTCATCAGGGCAGCCGAGGAGAGGAAATTTTGGAGATTGCTCATTCATAGAGTCGACATGAATTGGAGTTATGTGCTTGACAGCACATAACAGTGACAACAGCCATGTAAGTAGGAGTGTGCTGTAAAACTGAACTTTAGCATCCGAACGGATGACTTTGCTGCTGCCGGTAATTGAGTTTGCCAAAACAAGCTTGTGCAGCATATGCTACCTAGCTTTTCCTGAGCAGGCACTCAATACCCTTGAGAGGAATTAATTAGATTTACTTCGCCTTCGCTCTCCGGCCCCAACGTTCTGGGATTCATGCGAGGGAGGTAAGGAAACCTCCGGAGCAAATTGACTAGATAATAATAAGACATGGCTGAGAAATCATGTTTACTGCCTGTGCTCAGGAAAGATTCCTAACGATAAACCAAACTTTCCCACGCTTTTCTTGGGCTTCCAAATATCCGGAATATCATTTGACAGACGGGATTAATAGTTAGCACAGAACGCCTAGGACACTGTACTTCTGTGGTGGCCGTGGCAGCTTAAATTTTTGTAAAACTGCCTAACCATTGTAAATGCTTTGTAAATTAAAATCATCCAGAATTCATTTCCTATGGGGGAAATAAGCTGGATTTTAAGGGTGGCTGACCAAGATCGCGCCTTCTTAATAATCATATATTCCTTGATTTATTTCCGCTTCATTAGACTTGGTTTTATTGATAATGTTCTTAATTTTGCTGTTTACACATTAACAATGCAGGATTTCCAGAAATGATCACTGCTTCCGGGACCCTGCCAGCTTCCCCCCAATGAGACAGATCAGGAAGCTGGGTTTTTTTCCTGCTACTTCATTTTGTTTGATCCCCTTGTACTGACAACGATGATGTGGTGTGGCTTGCTGTATGTTTCAACTACGGTACCATCCAAGCATTAATCAAGGGTGTTATAAAGACAGAAATGGCTTCTTTGGAAAACAAGATCCCTTTATTTAAGTAGGACGAGCAACTGGTTGTTGTAGGTTTTTCAGGCTCTTTGGCTGTGTTCTTAAGGTTTTTCTTCCTAATGTTTCACCAGTCTCCGGGGCTGGCATCTTCAGAGGATAGGAGTCAGAACTCTGTCTGTGCTCTGGTGCAGTTGGTGGGATAGTTGAGTATTTATAGCTGCAGGATCAGCTTTTTGTCCTTTTCAGAAGACTGGGTGATTAGGGTGATCAGCGTGTTTTTTTGTTGTTGTGGGTGTGTTGTTGTGATAAGGGGGAGATACTTGAAAGACTTTAAAGGAAGACATACAGAGAAGGGGCAGGATCTGTTCTCCATCACTCCAGAGTGCAGGGCATGTAATAATGGGCTCAAGCTACAGGAAGCCAGATTTAGGCGGAATCTCGGGAAAAACGTCTTAACTGTTAGAGCAGTATGACAAGGGAACTCATGACCCCAGGTGGTTTTGAGTGTTCCGGGGCTAGAGGCATTGAAGGGGGAAAAAGAAGGGGAAAGGACCACCTTCTGTCAGATCTGCTTCAATTTGGATTCCTGCCTTGAGCAGGGGGGTGTACTCAATGGCCTCAGATGCCCCTTCTAACTCAATTATTCTATGAGTCTATGATTCTCGATTCAGTTCAGTGGCCCTCCCCAAATCCATTACTGAGTCCAGCCGCTGGTCTCATGTGTATCAGATACCAGTGGGTCTGAATGTCAACAGAACCCTAACCTTAGCTATCCTCAAAAACACGTTTGTGTTTTTGAGGACTTCAGATATCCCGCCCTCTGCTAATGGAGGTGTATAATGAGATGCTCCGTTTTCACTACGGCCCGAGATCACTCCTGGTAGTGGTTGAGCTGAGTACATACCGGAGACGGCAAACCAATTTCCTTTATTCTTCCCAGTGTTTGCTGTTGCCTCAAAGAGGTAATAAGAATTATAATTAAAGCTCAATTTAAAAGCTCCCTTTTAAAGCCAGGAGTACTTGGCATTTTAACATTTATCTCTCTGTCACCGGAGATCTGCCCTATAAAGACACTGCTTACATAGTTCAAAAGAACTCCTACCGTTCTCTCCAGAGTGAAAGGAATTGCAGGGATTGCTTCCAGACATCTCTTGTCTCAGAAACACAAGAATTTTAAGTAGAGATGGGCATGAACCGCCATTCTGTAGTTCGGGATAGTTTAGTGGTTGGGCTGCGCAGCTTATTCTACAGACCCACTCAGAGGCACCGCCCACAGGGGGCAGGGCTAGAAAGCCACACCCCTCATACACATCTTTCCATACAGAGATCTGTGAGTGACGGAAATGCCTGTATACCAAGGCAGAAGACACATGGTGGACCACTTCCACTAGGAAGCTTTCTCGGCTAGGCTCAGGAGCTGGAAAATCCCTTAATTGTGGCTTCCAGAGTCATGTTCCAGGCCAGCTCCACTTTTGGGGGAGGCCAGAGGCAGTGGGAAGGAATCAGTCAACAACAAGAGGTCAAAGGAAGACAAAGGAAGTCCTAAAGACCATCAAGTCGAGCCTCTGTCAAGAAGGGCACAGCGGGGAATTGAACTCCCAACCGGATATCTAAACCCCTGAGCTATCCAGTGTTTTGACCTATGGGTACAGTTGGAGATGGCATTAGAAGAAAGTTTCCACCCAATTTCAGTTAAAATTCATGTTGGAAAAAGAATACACTGTCGTGCATCACGGCAACATCACCAGATCTACATCACCTCACATTCTCCATCGTGTTGGTCAGGGATACAGAAGACAAAATATGCCAGAGGAGATCTGTTACTGTGTTAATAGTTCTAAAGGGTGCTATGAACCGAGGTCAGTACTGCATAAATAGCTTCCTTGCCTTGGCCACCATGTACAAAACGAAGCAGCCTTTCACCGACGCATCGGATACAACGGCGTTCCATCATTCCGGTGATATTATTGCCTTGATTACTTCTTGTAATATAAATGTGATGTGCTTGATAGCAAAGGATAGAAGGCTTGTTGCAAGTGTGTGTGTGTGTGTGTGTGTGTGTGTGTGTGTGTGTGTGTGTGTGTGTGGTGTTGGTGGAATCAATTTGCTACAAGAAGTCAAGATTAGGACTCTATTTGAGGCTGATTGGTGAATTTTAACGAGCACACCTGTCAGGCGCAGAACAACATGGTAAGCGTAGCGGGATTTGCAGCACAGAAACTTGAAGTGTTTCATTTTAGACCTGCAACCCGTGCACTCTGGCTGCAGCTGGACTACAATTCCCATCGTCCATAACCATGCTGTCTGGAAAAATTGGGAGTTAGAATCCAGTGATGGTGAACTCTTCAGAAGGCAGCTTGACTTTTGCAAAGTTGTCTGTTCCTTCAGGAATCAACACAGCCTGGACAAAAATATCCAAAATGAAATACAACAGGGCCCTCTTATCCACGAGATCAGTATCCGCTGATTCACTTATCCACAATCTGAAAATATTTAAAATATTAAAAGAAAAATCTTAGAAGTACATTTTTATAAATACGAAGTTACCAGAACTTGCCACTAGAGGGAACCAGAGACCATGTTCTGTATAAAGTTTTTTATTAAAATAGTGTTCACTGTAATCCACGTTTTTTGGCATCCACAGGGTGGCTTGGAACTGATTCCACCCAGATATGGGGATCCTGCTGAAAAACACACACACACACACAACCAATAATTAGCTCTAGACTTTCATATTTTAATGGGCACAAGGTCACTTCAGGTAATTGAAAAAGTACTTATTCCATTATATTAGCAGAGTGCAGGGCTGAGCCAGATAGTACCTCCCAGCAGTTCCCAGGCAGACATTTTGAGCTGTATTGGCCAGAGTATAAAGAAGGCAACCAGTGAAGCCTCTGAAAATATATTTTTATGAATGGCTGGTTCCCGAGCATCCTATCAGCAAAGCCACTGGTCAGTTTCCACCTGATTGTTCTCATTGTTTGGACTCATTTTGGCACCAAAGAACCAGCCAGCTCTTTTCTCTGATGCATTTCGGCATCATTATAAGGGGTTTCGTGACATATCTCCACATATGGACCAGGCAGAAAATAAAGCACACTAAGCGTGTAACATGGGAGTGAGGGAAAGTGTGCACCAAAATAAACCATCCTTTTTCCCCAAGTGTGAGAGCACTGTTTCTAAAAGGGGGCTAAACCGTTCATCAAGTTTGACCTTAGAAATTCTCATCTCTGCAAAAAATAAAAATAAAATCCGCTAGTTACTGGAGAGCACCAAAGAATTTCAGAAGAAGATCAGTCTAAGTTTTATAGACCACAGCAAAGCCGTTGACTGTATGGATCATCAGAAACGATGGGTTGTTCTGGAAGAAATGGGCGTGCCTTGGAACTTGAGTGCTGAGCAGGGCAGTTGAGGACAGAAGGTTTCGGAGTGCGTTCATCCATAGGGTGGTCATGAATCAGAGGCCACTTGTTGTCGCCTAACAATAAACCGAAGACCCTTCCGAGTTTATGTCTGTACCGAAATTGTTTCCAAACACATGTATGTTAAAAACAACAACAACACTATCCTCCTGTTAAAAATAAATAAATAAATCCGACAGTTCCCTGGCCTTAAAAAAACAACAACCCAAAGATAATGGAGACGTACGAGTTTGGTTTCATTTGGGAGTTGCCTTGCCAACAAGGCACATCTTTTTCTTCGAGCAGCAGTGATTCAGAAGGGTTACGACGACAGTCCGGGTGTTTTCATTCCAAGGTGCCTTTATGCAGGCTGATAAATATTTAAAACCTTTTAAAAAATCAGAGTCTCAGATTTGAGCCGGCTGAGATGAAAATGGCTTTCAGATCAAGAACAGGACATTGGGGAGGAGGAGATTATACCCACAAGTATCTTGAAGTGATAAATGCGGATCGTTTCAGCGAACACTGCTTAATCTTCTTCCTTCTCCACCACCTCTTCTTCTTCTTCTTCTTCTTCTTTTTTTAGGACTTGGAGAAGTTTTCTTTTTAAGCATCAGGATACCGGCGGTGAGTTGAAACATTCCGAAACACATTCATGTCTCTGACGGCAGTTATCGAATCGTCTTCCCTTCCATGGAGCCAGAAATCATTCCATCCATGCAATTCTGGTTTCCTTTTTACTGCTCCTTCTGATGATTTCGAGAGTTCAAAACGGTTCCTTTTGGGGACTAAAAAAAACCCAGAATCCCCCAGTGCTCATGCTGGGTGATGTAGTCCTACAAGTAACTTCTCAAAACTGTTTTTTTTTTTAATGAAAGAAAAAAACCACTTTTTAAAATAGAGGACAATTTTTGTATTTCTATCCATTTTTTTAAAAGCAAAGCTTTTTTTCTTTCTTTCTTTAGTCTTATTTTACAGCCTCCAGTGGTACCAGTAGAAGAGGGTGTTTTTTTGGGAGCAGCGAGTTGTCATTTTCTGAGTGATGGGAAATGTTATTAATATTTCTAAAGGATTGCTGGATAGTGCAGTGGTTTGGTTGGGAGTTCGATTCCCCGATGTGCCTCCTCAACAGGGGTTGGGCCCAGTGATTCATAGCGTCCTTTCCAGCTCTGCAGTTGATGGTGGTGATGACGATTCCAAGCCATTGTCAGTAGGTACCGTATTTTTCCGTGTATAAGATTACACTTTTGTCTAAAATATTTAGAATAAAAATTGAGGTTCGTCTTATACACGGAAGTAAGCTAAGGAGAGAGAAAAAACAAGTGGAGGGGAAAGCAGGGATCAAAGCGATCATGCAGCACTTTGATCCCTTTCCCCCTACACTTGCTAAACCCCACTTAGATTTCTTAATTTTGGGTTAGAAAAGTGGGGGTGTCTTATACATGGGGGCATCTTATACATGGAAAAATAAGGTAAATTTCACATGAAAAAAGCTGGCAAGTAGCAAGCGAGAAAACATGTTAAGAATGGATGGATTTGCCTTTCCTTGTTGAATAACTACCTGCATACCCCAGCTACCGAATCTGCTATGGAGGGAAACCCTAACCGTTAAAATCTTTTATTATTTTACTACAAACAGCAGTACAAGAAACATGTGGCTTTTCTTGTGGTTCTTGGTCTGAAAAAAAACAAAACAAATGCACAAATATGGGATGGGTGATAGCCTGACTACAAAGGGCACAGTGATTAAACCTCAGTACTGCGGTGGAGTATCTGCTCATCGTTCGATCCCAATGGATTCAGGAAGACGGCTCATGGTTGACTCAGCCTTCTATCCTTCCAAGATCAGTAAACTGAGTACTCAGACTTGGCCGGGATGATGGGAGTTGTAGTCCAGAAATATTTGAAAAACCAAATGTTCCCCACCTCTGGGTTTATTGTCTGAAAAGAGTAATCAGAAGGATATACATCACAGATAGGCAACCTAGCGCCCTCCAACTGTTTCAGAACATGTTTTCCCAAATCCTTACTAGTGACTGTGCTGATTGGATTAATAGGTAGTGTATTCCCAAACATCTGGCAAGCATCATTTTGGTTATATCTGGCGCCTAGTCTCGTTTCACCATTTTGCCTACGCGAAATGACGCACATAGTGTATCTACATTGGAATGATCTGTCCATGGTGCTGAAAACCTTGAAAGCTTTTCTATTTCCTAAGAGATGACTGAAAGTATCCAGCATGTTTTAACCTTGAGAAAAGAAGACTGAGAGGAGATGGGACAGCACTTTTCAAAGACTTGAAAGTGAGTCCTACAGAGGAGGGGCAGGATCTGTTCTCAATCATCCCAGAATGTAAGGCTCAAGCTACAGGAAGCCAGATTTTGGCTGAAGGTCAGGAAAAACTTCTTAACCGTTAGAGCAGTACGACAGTGGAACCAATGACCTCGGAAGGGGGTGAGCGCTCCAACTCTGGAGGTACTCAAGAGGAAATTGGACAACCGTTTTGTCAGATCTGGTTTGATTTGTATTCTTCCACTGAGCAGGGGGTTGGACTCTATGGCCTTTAAGGCCCTTTCCGACTCAATTATTCTATGATTTATGGTTCTATGTCTTCTTTGTTCCAGATCTTCATGTGCTTGTGGTTCTCACACTGGGTTTTCTACGACATTGGTTCTATTTCTTCTCTAGGAATCCTGCTTACCAGGTACTGGGCTTTTCCTCTATAAAGTGGGATACATTTGACCCAGGAAGGAGGTTTGTTATTTTCTGCACGGATTGCACAAATTATTGGTTTTCTTCCATTCATGCAATGGTGGTCTCAGAAGCCCACTTGCCCAACCCTTGACCGGAACGTCCCTTCTATGGAAAAGTAAAAAGGTATCATAATCCATTGCCCACCCAACTTCCTCTAAAAGTAACATTAAAATAGTACAGTATATCCGTTTAGCCTGCACAGCCAGAGATATTTTGTTGTGTGTGCTTTTTAGAAGTATATTTTGCACAGTTGTAGAAAAAAAAGAGGATGTGGTTGTAGACAGCCAGAGCAGTTTCATGTCAGATGAAACTGTGCTTTTCTGAAATGTTCATTTCTAGCTCAACACAGTGTCAGAGTTGCCGGCATTGCTCAGGGATGTGAGGAATTGGAAAGTTGGAAACAAAAATTTAACTTCCCTAGTGCTTCCAGACAATCTTTGGCGGTGATGAACCTTGACAGCTTCTCTGCAGTTGGTAGCTGGGAATCTGGCATGGTGAGAAGGGGAAGATAACCATAAAAGCAGATAGGTGGTGCATGTGTTCTTTGCTGAGCATACAGATGGTCTGCATGATGTCCTGCTACTTAACTGATCACATTTAAGACCAGCTGAATACCATTCCTCATTGAAAATGTCTTAATCAGAAGTGGAGCCAGAGCCCACACAATAAATAACCCATAGGTGGTTCATGACCAGAAAAGGGGTACTCCCCAAAATTTGGAAACAGTGTGGGCTATTGCTCAGTCCACAGGCCATACAGGTAGGAACCCCTGGGAATGGACTAAACCTTAGTCCAAGAGAATACTTGGCACTCAGGAAGAATGGTTGAGGGTCCCTCTCCTGCATCAGAAACACAGGCAGAGTTGATCACAAGATTCGTTTGTGTTGCACCTTCTGGAGATGAGACCTATCAGACTTCAATGTACAGGGCACAAGATTGTGGGCTCAGCTCCTCCTTGGCTTCTCCCCATTCTTCTCCCTCAGATCCAGAAGAGGGCAATGACAGCCTCACCCTTAACCCTTTCCCTGCTTCTCCCTTATATCTGACATCTGCCCTGGCTCCTCACCCAGACACGGCTGGTCTCCTGCCAACTCCTCTCTCCCACCTGTAGCCTCCATCTGTTTGTCTGCACCCTCCTGGCACCAGCAACCAGAGTTTATCTCAGGACCATCAGAAGGTGTGGGGTGAGGGCAGATGATCCCCACAAGGACACCTGGAGCATCTCCCTCACAAAAATACATTAGTGTTGGTCAAGCTGCTTGGGGCTTCTGGAGCTGAAGCCCAACATATCTGACTAAATGTTGAGAATCTCTACTTTAAAGCAATTAATGCTAAATATAATTATTCCTTAGTTGTACTAGACCACTTTCAGGGTGTTGGTTCTATAAAGCCCTTCATGGTTTGGGACCTTATTGTTTGCCAGAGTGCCTTTCTCATAAAAAATATGGCCTTCTTGGTCATGGCCCCTGGTGGAGCTATGCCAGGCCCCCTCCCTAACAGCCTTCAAGAGGATGCTCAAAAGAAGGCTGTGTACCAGGGATGGGGACTCACTAATCCTTGTGGTTTACAATTTAAAGGAACAAACAAATAGACAGACAGATAGATAGACTGATAAAAGAAGGAAGGGAGGGAGGAAGGAAGGATGGGAGGAAGGATGAGAGGAAGGATGGGAGGAAGGATGAGAGGAAGGATGGGAGAAAGGATGGGAGGAAGGCTGGGATGAAGGATGAGAGGAAGGCTGGGAGGAAGGATGGGAGGAAGGATGGGAGGAAGGATGAGAGGAAGGATGGGAGGAAGGATGAGAGGAAGGCTGGGAGGAAGGATGGGAGGAAGGAAGGGAGGGAGTGAAGGAGGGAGAGAGAGGAAGAGAGAAAAAGAGAGAACAAACGGATGGATGAACCATTACTAGACCACACATCCATTTCAACTGTTCATATAGAAAACTGCTTCCATGTTCAGCTCAGAACCAAAGTAACTGAGAAGTTCATTTTCTTTTTTCTCTCTCTTCATAAGCTGTGCTTGGGTTCTAATTTTAGGATAAAAGTACTTTACAGATGGAAAGCCAACCAAAGTGTCATGCCATCAAAGCTGTCATTGCAGATGAAGTCTGGGCAGCCTTTCCAAAAACGAGCCACGGAGAAATCATTTTGAATTTCTGTCATCTCGTCTATCGACTCACCGTCTGGGGTTGTGACGAACAAAGATCCAGGCAGGGCAGCCCACACCAGACTGGTTTAACAGTCTGCACCTCACGCCCTCTCAAGGGAGGAAGGAAAAATGTTGCTTTGAATGCCACTTGACAAGCCAATTCACTCCAATCCAGGAGAGTTATGCATCCCTCCGATACATTTGTGTTGCTCTACATGACATTAAGAAGGAAATATCGTCTGTGTGCTTTCTCCAGAAGGGGAGTCTTTATGGTAGGCTGTAAATGAGGTGCTTGATAAAAGTTTCGGCACGCAAGCAAGCACTTCCTTACACCCATGCGCCGACCTGGCAGAAATACGAGAAGCGTTTTTAAAAATGCTATACTCCACAGAATGCCCCCAGTAGCATGATTACTATTTATTTAAAATATTTGCACCCTGCCTTATAAAGGAGACAATATTGAAAGCTAAAAACAGTAAGTATGCAAATACTAAAAAAGAGAGATCAAACACAGGCCATACTACCATATTATGTGTAGTCTGTGTAATTAAAATTGTAAACCACCCAGAGAGTGCTTTAAGCACTATGGGGTGGTATATAAGCAGAATGCTTTGCTCTGCTAAAATCTGCTGTGAAGCATGCCACATAAAAACACACAGGACTGTACTACTACAGAGGGGAACAGCCAGGGGGACTAATGCTGCTGCCTTTTCAGCATTATCCATTATCTTATTTTTAATTTTTTTTTATTTTATTAGATTTATACCCTGCCCATCTAGGCCAAAGGTCTACTCTGGGCGGCATTACAAATTTAAAAACAGTAAAACCAATAAAACCAATAAACATGCAATAAATCCAAGATGTTAAAATTTGAATTTAAGGTATCGGCCATCATTTCCTAATGCTAACGAGATAACTAGAGGTCTCTGTCCTTATTTCAGGCATTATAGATAACTTCATATCCTATGGGTGCAGGACAGCAGCCAGAATCCTGCTGTGCATCTCAACTAGAGCTGACCGAGACAATCCATTGTTGAATAGTAAATCAAGACTTGCGGCAAATCCGATTAAATGCCATAGGACTACTCTAGTTGGAACTGCCAACACAATTCTGGCTAGTGATGGGCAACCTCCTTGGAGTTAGGAGCCACTTTTCCAGTTAGTCCACTGCTTGAAGGGTGTCCACCTAAAGTGGTATGACTAGAGGAGGCTGGTGAGTCCAACAGTATTGGGAAGCATTAATCCACTCCGGGTTTTAGTCTGAAGTTTACTGGAGTTTTTCAAAGTACCGCACCTTGTTCATAAAATATATTCAGCACCTTGGATAGCATCTTCATAGTTCAGATTAAACCCCACAAGCAGATTCGCCAATGGTCTCCACTGAGTATAGCCTAAGGAGTTTAGTGAATATTTCTCATATATACGTGTGTGTGTGTGTGAATGCGTACTTAATAAGACTTATGTTCACAACCAACTAGCTGTTTAAATAACAAAGGGTTGTAAATGTTGTTTAAATAAGAAAGGAAGAGAAATGAAGAGACTTGCAATTAAAGGTAATCAATGGCTTCCTCTTTCATTCAACATTTGGCAAGACTCTCAGTGAACACTGTCTTTATTGAAGGAAACAATGTCAGACTGCTAAAGAAAGAATGGAAAAGAATTGTGGGATTGAGGTATATGTGGAAAAAATACATGCTCTTGCACAGAAATACAGGAGTATGAGCTTGGTTGTCCCTTCAGGAGCACCTGAATTTATACAACTGGGGCACAAAAATAAAAGGACCTGAAATTTTTTAAAGGGCTCATATAGGAAGTGGAAAGAAAGCTGGGTCACAAATGAAAAGGGCAGGCAGGTAGCAAAGAATTGTACAGATGGCATTAGGAAGGCAAAAGCTGAGAATGAGCTGAAGTTAGCAAGAGATGCTAAAAGCCACAAAAAAAAGAGAGAGCGAGCATTCTTTAAGTACATGTGTAGCAAAAGGCAGAGAAAAGAAATTAGTGGCTCCGCCACACATCATTCCTGTATTGTTTCCTTTAATCATGTTACTGTTTACAGATGGTCTTTAAAGGGCCACAACATCCTTTTTTCCCCCCACATTTGCCTTGTCTTGTGTCTCCTGTTGGAATGTTTATAGAACCAGACTTTGAAAGAGCTGAATACCAAACAGGGATCATAAATCATTGCAGATGTGAAATGCAACCATAGACCACTGTCCTTTAGAACAGTGGTCCCCAACTTTTCTTAGCCCCGTGGACCAGCTGGGAAAGGTGGGGCATGCCCTGCACTTGTGCGCATGCGCAAAGGGCAGCACAGTGCTGATGCAGGCCTGTGTGCAATCTCACACAGGCACAAATGGGCTGTGGGGGGGTGGGGGTGGGGGGAGGTCTCTGTGGCCCAGTCCAGCTCAGGTCACAGACCGGCACTGGGCCATAGACTGTGGGTTGGGGACCTCTGTCTTAGAGTCTCATATGTATGTTTTGCTATGTGATTTCTGTATTCAGCCTCCTATATCTGAAGAAGTGGGCAAAGTTCCAAGAAAGCTTACACTAAGATATAACAGTTAGCCTTTAATGTGCCTGACATTTTTGTCTTCTTTGGTGGGTGGAAGTTGCTTGATAAAATTCAAAAGGAACTTGATAGATCTTGAGCCCTGGACTGAAAAGGACAGATTGAAATTTAACAGGGAAAACTGCAAGATTCTAGGCGACTCAAAACCAAGCCCTAGGAGGAACGACTGAGCATGTTTAGCCTTGCGAAAAGAAGATTGAAGGGGGATATAATAGCACTGTTCAAATACTTGAGGTGTTGTCATGTAGAGGAAGGGCAGGATCTTAATCATCATGGAGTGCAGGACACATAACATGTTTTTTCATTGAATATCAAGAGAAAGATCCTACTGGTTAGAGTAGTATAGCAATGGAACCAGTTAGAGGTGGGTAGAGCTCTGATGTTGGAGGGAAAATTGAACAACCATCTGTCAGATCTACTTTGATTTAGATTCCTGCCCTGAGCAGGGGGTTGGGCTTGATGGCCTTTTAGGCCCCTTCCAACTCCATTATCCTATGATCCCATGAATGTAATTTTTAGAAAATTTTCTGGGGAGCGTTGGGAAAATTTAAATTTTTTTTTCTACTCTGGGGTTCTGGAATAAAGAGCTTGGAGGCCTATATAAGATCAAGGAAACACGCTTGCCTCCTGCCAGTAGAGGAAGTGACCTGGTCTCCCAAGTTCCTCCTCAACCTTGGAAGACAAATTGGATTTCCTGGTCCTTTCTGTACAATAGCCGTTAACTTAAGAATTACAGAATTGAGGTCAAAGCCAGGTCCAGCTCTGAGCTCCAAAAAAAACCCCATGCAATCTTTCCCTCCCCTTCTTGTAGGCACAGAGAGAGAGAGAGAGAGAGAGAGAGAGAGAGAGAGAGAGAGAGAGAGAGAGAGAGAGAGAGAGAGAGCTGCCGCCTCCGACGAGCAGCAAATAAGTTGATTTCTCACCAGGAAATATTGGCCACTTCTTCTGGGCGCCCTGACAGCAGGCTTGGCTTTGTGTGGAGGAATAATTCTATTTACATCTGAGGCTGTGAATCAAACTCAGCTTGAGGTCAAAAGTGGAATTAAAATCAGTAGCACTCTGGCTCCAGCAATGCATCAGGGAGAGAAAGGACGGAAGAGAGAGAGAGAGAGAGAGAGAGAGAACGAACAGTCCCTCCACACATCATCTGCAGCCCCCGTTTCAGCATGGCTGGCTTAGTCACTACTCGGAGGAAAGTTACGAGTGAGCAAGCATGAAGATTAAATTATATTCCATCCGCCCAAGGGCATCTACAGCAGCCCTTCCGGGCAACCCATAAAAATGGAGACAGAGCCGTGGGGGAGTAAAGCGAAACAGTTCTTCCTATGGGCATAGTTTGTGTCTCTTAATCTATCTAGCTATATAAATAAATAAATAACCTGCAAAGTAATAACTGCACAGCTGGAAAGGACCCTATGGACCATCTAGTCCAGCCCCTGTCAAGGAGACCCAGTGGGGAATCGAACTCTCGAACTCTGGCTCCACGGCCAGATGCCAGCAGTTCTATGCTCCCCTCCTTGTTCTCTGTTAGAGAAGTAAAGGATATACACAACATTCCTCATTCTTGCTGGTTGGTTGGTTGGTTTAACCCACCTTTCCCCTAAAAAAGGACCTAGGACCTCTTACACCAGGAAAAGGCAATATTTAAAAGCTAAAAACAGTAAGTATACAAGTATTGAATCAAACAAATACAACACTAGAAAGGGAAAGCAAAAGCAACACCAAAAAGACATTCAAAGCAGTGAAGGCACAACCATCCATTTAAAAACCCCACCCAGGCAGCCAGTCATTGAGAGAAAGCTTGCCTGAAGAGAAAGATCTTTGCCTGCTTGCGGAAGGAAAGCAAAGAGGGGGGCAGCCGGGTCTCCAGTGGGAGGGAGTTCCAAAGTCTGGGAGCAGTCACAGAGAAGGCCCTGTGAAGCTGTTGGGATGGAGAAGAAGGCCTCTCTTGATGAACTTAACACCCAGGCAGGCTCATAAAGGGAGATTTACAATTTCTCACTGTGGTAGGAGGCTCTATCAAGGACTTCTCAGCTCTTTTGAGATTCCCTGGCTCGGTCATAACACCAAACTATCTGATAACTGCTACTGTTTCTCCTTCTCTCCCCACTTCCCCTCCTCTCTTTAATATTTGGCACCAAGATTTTAAAAAGGCTCTCTTGTCACACTAAGCTGATTTATAAAATCGGACTGTTCAAGTGAATCAAACTAACCAGCTTCTCTGTCTTTTACCCTCAGCCAGAGGTTTCCCTTGATGAAAGCCACTTGGGACCTCAGATCCCAGTGAGGGGGCTGTTTTCTCCGGAGGTTTCAGAAAGGTATCCGTGTGAGTTTGTTTCAGCAACAACAGGAACAGAATTGCAGCAGCATCAAGGTGAACCTGTTCACTTCAGTTTGAGTGTTCGTGAATTAAATTAAATTATATTTGCAGATTATAATCCACAAAAATTCACAACGACACGAATGGGTTAATCCTGGGTGTCCTACAATACTTTTAATTTTAAATTACTCATCTCAGAAGGTGTTATAAGTTTTCGGTTGCCCCCTCTGTGTGCAATGATGTCGGCACCGAAGGCGAAATGTATTCCGTTGTTCCCTGTGAGTGGCATGGATTGCAGGAATTAGTGAAAATACTATATGACTCACACTATGAGTAACTGCATGAATTTTCTCCTTTTCAAGAAATAGCAGCGCGCCCACTTCCCCATCTGGATAGGGATTTTCACCCGGCCAGGGGTAAGGGACAGGATATAAGTGAGAGTCACTGAATCATTGAACTCACAAAGCAAAAGCGGAGAAAAATAAGCTTACTCGATTGTCAAAAAAAAAAACGAAACAGAACAACGAAAAGGCTAAAAATATCACTCCGTGGCCGTCTTATGGGTTTAATTCACCAGCCCCTACAGTAAAGTGGACAAGAACAGCCAAACTTTCAGGGAAAATCTATTTCACCATAGATTTTATTGGTGAGCTTTTTTTCCAGTGATTTTGAACTGCAGAGATTAGAAGGGACCCTAAGGATCATCCGGTCCAGCCCCTGTTAGGGAAGCCCAGCGGGGAATCAAACTCTCAACCCCCTGGCTCTGCAGCCAGAGACCTAAACCACTGAGCTATCTAGCAGTTCTTGAGGGTGATTATAATATAACATGTGTGTTGATTGCCGTGTCTACAGATAATCTTGATCGGGCCAATTTGGTCAATCTTTAATTCAGAAGAGAGAAACTGTGTAGCCTAAAAGTGGGATACATTCATGATTTTGGGGGGCCCTGACAACATTAGTCATGATTTGGGACTTGTGTTCTAAATTATGACAATGGGCAATTCCAACCATAGTTCAAAGTACAGGTTAAGACTCAGGTCAACAGACTGAGAATTTTCCCAAAATGCTTCATAAACCGGGAGCCTTGGGACAAGAACTTCCCAGAGCACCCGGTAAGTAGCTGATACCTGGAATGCTGCTACACCAGAATATGAGGTTCATCACATCCACACCCTCTGTTTTTTGTTTTGTTTTTTTTATCTCCACATTTCCTCTTCTGCTCAGGCCGATGCGTTCATGGTCTCAGACACCTCTCGGTTGGTTTCAAACGTTCAGGGTCTTAGGCATCTGTATAGATTGGTTTAAAAATTAAACAGTGTGGCAGGGGTCATTGGCATCATTTAAAATACAATTGTACAGTTCCGGTAATTACAATTCTCGGTTTCGGGAGAGAAATCATGAAAAATCAGGAGAAAACCGTTATCGTTTTGTGAGGTCCCAATGGATTTTCTCCTTTTGGTGACCCATGTGCACCCATCCTCGAGTTGTCACTGAAATCCACTCACTGTGTGTATTCAGTAATGATGACAACGATGATGTGCCATCAAGTCAATTCTGACTTATGGCTACCCTTTTCAGAGTTTTCCAGCTAGACAGTCCTTGGAAGCAGTTTACTATTCCCTTCTTCTGGGGGGGAGTGCATTCTGTGCAGCTTGCCCAAGGCTACACAGGATCTTCCCCCAGGAGGAGCAGTGGGGAATCGAACTCCCAACCTCTGATTCCACAGCCAGATCCCTAAACCACCGATCTATCCAGTCAGCTGGATGATATGACAAAGAGAACATCCATTACCAAAAATAGTCTTCATAGAATTATTAGTATACATTGTTCTCCGGAGTCAAGCTCCATTACCTTATACAAGCACTTTGTCTGAAACGGCACCATTCCAAAACACAGAGAAAGCCCTTTTTTTTCATGAAAGATATCACAGGTCACTTGAGAATAATGGTAGCAATCCAGATGGGGTCCACAACACACAAGGAAAAGAGAGCTGTAGCTATCTGCATTTGCTCCATGTAGATAGACAAAGCTTTTGTTTCATTCATTTTTTAATTTTTTTTTTAAAGAGTCAGAATGAAACCCACACGCAGGCTTGGAAAGTTACTTTCTCAATGGAAAATGCCAGGAGCAGTCAAAGAAAGTAACTTTTCTAAGCTCTCTCTCTCTCTCTCTCTCTCTCTTGGTGGTGCCATGGACTACAAGACTTAGAGCACAAGCACAAAGGCAAAGTGTTGATTCGCACAGTTGTGGAAACACAGAGAGACACAAATCCACCTGCCGGGTGGATTTAGAGACTCTTTCCCATCTCCGGCAGAAGAATGAACTGAATACCCATAAAATCACAATAGACTGAAGGAAGTACATATTCGTTCAAGCAATGCATAATTAAGGGCCAAAGTAGGCATGACTAGGAGGGGGAGGAGAAATGTCACTGGTACTGAATTTCTCAGCAAAAGTAGCATCTCCATAGCTCCCAGCTGTGTGGATAGCACAGTGGTTTAGTTATCTGGCTGTGGAGCTCAAGGTTAGGAGTTCGATTCTCCACTGTGCCTCCAGGGAGAAGAGCCAGCCTTGGTAGCCTTGGGCAAACTGCACAGTCCCAAACGGTCTGCAGAGAAAGGAAATGGGAAGCCACTTCTGAGCTGGTTGGGTAACTGGGTGATTTAGTTATCTGGCTGCAGAGCCAGAGGTTGGGATTTCGATTCCCCACTGTGCCTCCAGGGAGAAGAGCCAGCCTTGGTAGCCTTGGGCAAACTGCACAATCCCAAAGGGTCTGCAGAGAAAGGAAATGGGAAACCACTTCTGAGCTGGTTGGGTAACTGGGCGATTTAGTTATCTGGCTGGGAAGTCATTCTCCATTCTCCTAGTGGATCACTTTATCCATTATGCCACACTGGGAATCCAAAGCGATAGCACATCATCATCATCATCATCATCATCATCATCATCATCATCATCATCATCATCATCATCATCATCATTTTACATTTCCCAAGCATTGTAAGGGAAAATGGAGCTTCTCTCAGGAATTTGTGCAGTTGGGAACTTGACAGGGTGCTTCTGAGAAATAAAATGCACAATTATATAATGTAAATTTAATTGCCAGCCCCAATCAGAGTAGACCCATTGAACCAACAAAATTTACATAAGTTCTGCCTTGTTGCTCAGCATCTTTTCATTGGGATTAGTTGTACTTAGGCAAAGTTTAACTGTAGTTTTAAGAAGTAAACAGGTAAAATATTTGGGGAAATAACGCATTTTAGTCAACGCAGACCAGTCACACAGGACATGCAGAGATATAAGGAGGAAAGGTTAAGAAAAATGCATGAAAGGTGTATAAATATTGATGTAGGAAGAAAACTCATAGTCTCATCCCCTGACAGGAAGCAAAGGGGCAAGAAAACATAGGCAGAATTCAAAGAAACTCTATCAAACTGAAAACAGAAGGCTTTCATATGTCTCTAGACGTGATGCTGGATTGTCTCATTAGCCTTTACCTGCTTTCTTTGCCTGAAGCATCTCTCTTCCATTATGCCCTGAAACAACATGCCAACAGCGAGGGCTTATAATCCCATCCCTTTCTCTCTCCTGCTTACTTTGAACCGCTTGCCTGCTGGAGAAAGAATATTGTAAGAAGTCTGTACGTTTCTACGCCCTTTGGTACACATCTTCACTTTTTTCTGCATGTTCTAATGAAGAATCTCCGGACGAGATAATAAGGCTTTTCCTGAAAGCAGCAGGAAAAGAGGAAGGCCAAATATGAGATGGGTTGACGCCATAAAGGAAACCACAACCTGGCATTAGCTAGACATGGGTTTGCACAATGTCTCAGACTTGGGTTCCTTTTTTCTTGTGCTTTGGGAGGTGGGTCACCTCCCCAAGCACCCCCACAAGCCCTCCTTGGCTGATGGCTGCCCATCTTCTTAAGACCAATCCTGATGCTACTTCTTGACCATCCAGTCTTCATCTTGCAAGTACATGTTGCATGCCTGAGTACAGCCCTGCCAGACACCCAGTCTTGATCCTGCAAACATGGGCTACTCATCTGGGTCATCAGGAGGGTAGGTAATACTTAGCAATGCTAAATCATGGAACCATAGAACAGTGAAGTTGGAAGGTGCCTATAAGGTCATCAAGACCAACCCCCAGCTCAATCCTGGAATTGAGATGGGAGTTGGTCATCTCCAGAAAAAGTGTATCCTCAAATGCCAGTGTCTGGTAAGCAACACCTACTGAGAGCTATTGATCCTCTTTGGTGTATCCGCCCCATCATCCACCCTTAGTACTCCTGCACCCTACATGAGCACATACTGTCTTTGCCTGTAAATACCTTCCTTGGGTTTTATCTCCAGCCTAAAAATAAGTGCTCTGCTCTTCACACAGTAGAGGCTCCGGCAATCTCTCCGAATCCATCCTTATTGATTGAGGTGGCAGAGGGAGGCTTTGATTCTTTGAGCCACGGAGCTGTTACTCATGAAACTATGACAACTCGGCATTAGCTGTGAATCAATGAACTTTTTAAAGAAGTCGGCTCAACAGGGGGAAAAATGCATTCACTGTTGAAGCCCGATAAGCCCATTGCTGGAGCGAGTCACACCTTCATCTTTAATGCCATGCGATCTTTTTCTCGTCTGATACTTCCATTTGTTGCATTGACTGTGATTATAACTCATCCCTCCTACAATTTTACCCTTTCTGGAAGCACTTACACAAAAGGATAACACCGGGAAAGCGTATCTTCCTTCTGTCACACAGTACAGAAGAATTCACAGATAAGACTTATCCTGAGTGTGAGTCATAAATGTCAGGAAACAACCCTCAATGCTTGGTGTCAAAACAATGGTTGAGGGCTCAGAGCGTCCACCGGCTCCAGGATTCCAGGTTGTGGAATTCTGGAAAGTATTGCTCAAAAGTAACTTTCTTCAAGAGCATTCATCCATTCTTGTAAAGATGATGAAGAAACCTTCATAGATCAGAATTTCCAAAATTGTGATCAACAAATTACTGGCGACTCATGAACTCCATTCAGGCAGTCCTCAGAAATGGACTGGAGATTCTCCTACATTAAGCTTTGCAGGGAAGAAGCCTCTTAGCTACTCCATATCCCATTTACAAACACATTTGCAGGATTAGGCAAAACTACAAACTCCTCACATTCAGTTATTTAAAATATTTTCCCCCCACCTTTCTCCTTAAAGGGACCCTCCCAAGTTGAGTTGTATAGAACCTGAAGCCTGTGAGTTTTCTGAATTTGTGGACTACAACCCCCCCCGGAAGTCTTTAATCAAGAAATTAAAGTCCTCACAGTTATTTTCTTTCATTTAGAAATCAAAGGCCTGGCGGTTGTTTTCAAGTGTTTAAGCTACTGAATTCAGAGTCTGCTAGCCATTTGTGAAGAAGATAATGGGACCTACAAGGGTTTATGGGCCAGGTAGTATTTCTGAGCAGCTTTCTGAGCAGAGCCTAATGGGCAGAGACTGCCATACCTATAATCCCTTTCCTGACCGGACTTTGATTTCTTGATTGAATCCACCAGAAGCGTGGCAGGTGGCATGATCCTACAGGCTTTTTCAGTCTATGAAGTCTGAAACAAACAAACAAACAAACAAACAAACAAACAAACAAACAAACAAACAAACAAACAAACAAACAAACAAACAAACAAACTAGCAAGTCATTCCAGCCCATGTGGCAGGATCTTATTATCCCTGGCAGTAAAATTGCAATAACCACAAATTAACCATGCACAGCCCTTCCCTGACACCCACAACCTGCTTCCTGAGCCAGTCATCTCCTCCTGCCCCAGGTAGGGTCAATTGCCTTTTAAGAGATTAGTAGATGAGTTGCTTGTTGCTTTTGCTACCCTTGCAAAAGCAAGATTAGGAGTTGCTTTTGAGTTGCATTCCTGATCAAAAATGAGGAATGCAACTCTGAAAATGCTTCCTTCTGTGTGTCTGTTGGCCCACTTGAAGAGGCCTTGTGGTTGCTGGATCTCTCAGTGGCTTAGACATCTGACTGTGGAGCTAAAGATTAGGAGTTCAATTCCACACTGTGCCTTCTTGACAAGGGCTACACTCAACGATCCATAGGGTCTCTTCCAGCTCTGCAGTTCCAAGCTTATTATTATTATTCAGAAACCTGAGGCTGACATTTAGAATAAAGATAGAGATTTTTTTTAACGTTGAGGTAGGAATTGTTCTCCTATATCAGGAAGTTCACACTACTCTCTGTTTGTGATGTTGGTACAGGAAGCATCTTCAGGAGTTCTAGCGTTGTGATTTAGTCTCCATACCTGACTTCCTGTACAAAAGGTAATCCATCAAATGCCCTCCAAAGGTTTTGGACTAGAGGTTTGCCTGTTTCTGTTTTTGGATCACACAACCCCTATACAGTAATTCCCCAGGCAGCATGGAATTTAGGGAGATGTTATTCAGAAACGCACATTTCTCTTTTAAACTACAATCCTTCCAAGCCAGATCGACCACTGGTTCACGGATTATGAAAGGTGTCATCTAAAACAGATGGGCCAAAATCTTATTGAAGACAATTACACGAATGAGTGCAATTTCACAAGTAGTTTTCACTATCTCCTCCTCCAAAGTAACCAATACGCTGGGAATTGAAAAGATAGAGATGTATCTTCCCTTCCAGCTGTTAAGTGTTTGTGTTATTTCATGCAGAGGGGACCCGGAATGCGACCGTGTTTTACAATGTGAGTGAACAAGTCGGGCTTCTGTTACACCAGTCTATCAAGTTGTTATGATGGATAATATATAATGCTGTCGCGAAAGATTGCCTGCTAGCTTCCCATCAGAAATTTAAAGAGCTATAGACCATTTCCCCCCTCACTTGAGAAGCTGATAGCATCCTTTGCATTTATTCCCCTCTTGTGATGCATTCAAATGCAGGGAGGCGGGAGTTGTTTTACACATGATCACACAGCGGGGGGAAAAACAAGTTTACTGCAATATCTACACATAATGGCTGAGAAATTCTAGAAGCTGTGTGTAGTCCGACGACATATGGAGGGCCATTAGCTGATCATCACTGTCTTTCGTCCTACTAGCCTTATCTTTCAAGAACTCAAGAGTCATCTCCACACTATTATGAGCAGGACTTTGTGGAAATGGTGGGTATTTATTCACCTCCCTACGACTCAGTCCTAGCTGTTAGGGAGCAGGTGGCTCATCCTCTCCCTTCACCTTCAAGAGGGAGTTGCAAGCTGGAGCGCTCCATTGATGAACTATCAGACATGACCACATCAAAAGGAGGACGGCTGTTTGGGAAAAAAGCCTTTTGATCCAGGAAATGAATGGATGCAAGCCCTGATCACAAAGAGATGTGTTTCGAAGTTTAAACACACAGGTGGTGGAGGACAGTGCTTGTGTGTGTGAACATGTTAATCAGATGACGTTGAGTGATTTGAAGAACTGAAGGAAGCTGAAAGGGAAGAGGCCCCAAGGAGCAGATGGATAAATAAATCAGTGTGGATTGAACTCTCAAAGCAAACCACAAGCGCTTAGGTTAGGCTGTTGTTTATTTCCTGTACTTACACAAAGAATTAGTAGTAGAGGCAGGGCTCGTGGTCCAGGGAACAGCACCAGGCTGAAATTTCCAGAGGGGGCGCTGTGTTAAGTCTCCCATGTAAAAACAAGCCATGCCCTATGTGGCGTAAAAGAGGAACTGGGCTTTATCTGCAATAAAACTTCAGTCCTGTTTCTTTTGTGATAGAGCCTCAGTTAAAAATGTTTGTCCGCTGAGGCTGTGCTCCATGCATCGGTAGAAATGTACTTAAGCCCATGAAATCTGACGTCAAGGGAACCACGTTGAAGATACCACCAGGCTATTGGTTATTTCTGCTACATTGAGAAAATATATTTCTTTAGATGATGTCCTCCAGTGGAGGTTAGGGCAAAGAGCATCTATTCCCAGCAGGGGATTTGGGACTTTTAGTGCAAGACCCATCCCTGGTGGGAATTATGCTCTCTTAGAAATCTGCAGCAGGCAGCATTCTTGGAGGGTTTTTTTCCCTTATCACCCCAAGTAGCTTGGAACCTTTTGAGGGACCGGGAGGAGAGGCACAGAAGAGGCATAGGGTCAGAACATTTGCAAACGCCCTTTGGTCTTTTGGTAGATCTCCAAACGGATACTCGCCACCAAACGTTGGGATGCTCATGCCTCTTTAGTTTTCATAGTGGCAATAGTGTCCATCATTGGTGTTGAACATGGTTTCTTTTTAAAATAGAGTTTCATCTTTCTTCCCAGACCTTTCTACACATGCTGGATTAGGTCTCTAGTTGTGGAGCCAGAGGTTGGGAGTGTGGTCCACCATTGTGCCACCTTGACAGCGACAGGACTCAATCATCCATAGCATCCTTTTCCAGCTCTTCCGTACTAAAATGATGATGGCAATGATGAGATGGTGTTTTATAGAACTGGAAGGGTCCTGTAAGGCCATTGAGTCCAAACCCTTGCTCAATGCGGGAATTCAAATCAGAGTTTAACTCTCTCCTGAATGCCTCCAGCGTGCCTGGCATGCAGACTTGTGAAGTTAGTTGTGCAAAGTTTGGCACATTCTCTCTCTCTCTCTCTCTCTCTCTCTGTCTCTCTCTCTGTGTCTCTCTCTTTGAGACATATATAATATGTCTCCAAAATTCCAGGTCTATCCTGGAATAAAAAGATTATAGAAGTTGCGACTGGTTTGGTTTTCTATTGCAAGTCCAAGAGGGGCTGGTGGGCAGAAATTGCAAATTATCTGAATCCAAATGGAGGAGACCCAGAGCAACACGTGACAAACTAGGATTCTTCCAAACATACTGAGTTTGGCTCCAGACAAATCAGGTAACCTGTGCCCAGACTTAATAGGAAGCTGTCTTATACCGACACCCTTGATCTACATAGCTCTTTATTTTCAGTGACAATGACTGTCCAAGACTTCCACCAGCCATTCAGGATCTGTTCCCAGTCATCCCAGAGTGCAGGACATGAAATAATGGGCTCAAGTCACAGGAAGCGAGATTTCAGCTGAATATCAGGAGAAACATCTTAACTGTTAGAGCAGTACGACAACGGCACCAAGTATCTCAGGAGGTGATAAGTGCTCCAATGCTGGAGGCATTCGAAGAGAAAGTTACAGAGCCATCTGTCAGATAGACTTAAACCTGGATTCCTGCACGGAGCAGGGGGTTGGACCCCATGGACTTATAGGCCCCTTCCAACTCCATTATTTTATGATTCTATGATTGGTCTTCTGGACCAGCTGGACCTTTTCCAAAGGTAGCCATGTAGAGCTCATTAAAATAGCCTAAGGAAGGCATAAGGTAAGCAGGATGCAGTGAAGATTTGATTTGGTCAGTAAGATTTTTCAAGAGCATACACACACACATGCACAGTCCATCTTCCAATTTTCTTTTAGACAAAGATGAAGAGGGTGAACTCAGAATCTGAGTCTCATCTCCAGCCACAGGCAGCTGAGTTTCATTAGCTCCCTGAAATGAATCTCTGGCATTTAACTGTAAGTATTTTCCATTTCCCTCGGCTTCCGACCTTTCCTTTGCTCATAGAGCTTTTTGCTCACCGCATCTCACGAAGGCAACAAGTACGCATTACCCACTTCATCTGGTGAGCGCTGGCCATTAGCATTCATCATCCTGCCCTCTCTAAGCTTTTTTTCCCCACCACTGCGTTGCCCTGCCACTCCCCTCACGGGCCTCGTCCTATACTGCACTGGCTCCGTCCAGAAAACATTTCACTCAGGATCCCACAAATGACTGCAACAGAAGTCAAGTGGGACAGGCAACTGGGAGATAAAAGATAGCAACTCCCCGGCTATTATCCCAGGCTGTATTCTCTCCAGAAATAAATGCAAAAAGGGAGAGAGAGAGAGAGAGTCATAAATACTGCAACGGCCGATGGACTGCGAGATCGTATTTTCCATTTCTCCCCAAATGCACTCTTAATGGGTACAGCAAGACACGCTGGTGGGCCTTTAGTGTTGCTGAAGGCATCTCTTGGGTAGAATGTCTTCATGGGGGCCATTTATCCCTTGATGCATGCTAGCAGGAGGACAGAGCCGTTGAAACCCTTTCTTCTTTCTTTTCTTTACATGAAACAAAGAGGGGTTTCTTTGGTGCAACTGGAATTGAAGGTACAGTCATGATGGAGTGGAATCGTTGGGGCATGAAAGGTTCACTAAGATGTGGGCTATGGGCAGGGGAAGGAAGGAAATCTCAAAGAAAGCCAGATACGGGCTGCAAAAAATACAGAGTGTTTGGTCTGATGCCGAGACAATGGTGGCATTTTCAACTCTTCACTCTTGTAAGGCATGTCCGTCCTGAGCAGGTGCGAAATTCTGATTCAGAACGGTTAGAAGAATTGTGTCCTTCCTGAATGGGGAATCTGTGACCATGCTGATTCACACACTCTGGTCCTCTCACAGATTGATTACTGCCATGCTCTCTTCGTGGGGCTTCCCTTGAGGCTTCCCTGGAAATTACACCAAGTGCAGAATGAGGTGACCAGGTTAATTACTGAAGAAATCTGATCATATATCCCCAGTCCTGACTCACCTGCACCGGATACCTGTTGTGTCCCAGGCCAAGTGTAAGGTGCTGTTTTTTGACATACAAAGCCCTTCACGCTTTAGGACCTCGCTACTTGTTGGAGCAACCAACCGAACAGATCAGCAGCAAACAAAACAAATAGCTCCAACGGAAAAAAGAGAGGGCAGGAGATATTCAGCAGAGAGGGAGGGCTCTCTTTGAATTCAAAGGCTGGAAGGAACGATTTTAATGCTGGATAAACAATCACCCCAGCCCAGAAAGGACCATCTCAGTCACACAAGCCACAGACATGTGAGGTTGTAAATAAACCTCAAATGGAAGTTCATTTACATACGTGTGTGTGTGTGTGTGTGTGTGTGTGTGTGTGTGTGTGTGTGTAAATGAACTCCAGTTTGAGCTTTATTTACAACCTCACACACTATCTGTGGTTTGTGTGTGTTTGTGTAAATGAACTTAAGCCCCTTCACAACAGCTGAGAGATTGCAGCAGCTCCGTGCCATTTTCTAGCAAGAAATTCTGATGTGTCTAGGCATCCAGAAAGAAAATTAATTCTTCTTGGTGAACAGCATCTCCCCCCCCCTTGCATTATCTGGTCACCCTATACACAAGCGAATGCCATGCTTGGGTTGGAAATGCCCCCACCTAGTTTGAGAGCAGAGCTTAGATTTAAAAGAGTGCAGACGTCTGCTTTTGGATTATAACTCCCAAAATTCTGCAGAGAGCACAAATCTGCACAGCTCTATTTACAATTTTACTGCTAAGAGGATATTGTGAACCGCCTTGGTTCCCCCTCCGCCTGATAATAATTCAACATGGGCATTGCTAAAGCTGGGGACCCTTAAGCTAAGATTAAAAGAATTCGTGCTAACAGCAAATATTGACTCTGTCAAGAAAAAGATGTCACACATCATCTGTGAATGTCCAAAGACTGCACAAACAGATAACAACATTAGACATGACAGAATGGCAAAATTAGTGCACTGGTCATTGTGCTTGCCAGCCTCCAAAAAATGACAAACTCAATATCTTGTGGGATTTCCAGATCCAAACTGATAGACACTTTGTACATAACACACCAGACATAGCAGTAATAGAATGGAGAAATGTTTGGATTATTGACATTGCTAATCTAGGGGATGCAGAGTTGAAAATAAAGAATTGGAAATATTAACAAAATACAGAGATCTGGCCATCGAAACATCTCGTTTGTGGATGAAACACACTTCAGTGGTCCCCATAGTTCTTGGGCTTTGGGAACAACATCAAGAAATTTCACGTAGTACTGTAAGCAGTTGCAGACCTCTGAAATCACACCATCAGAGCTACAAAAAATGGCAATATTAGGAACAGTACACATACTGCAGCAATATTTAATAGATACTTTAGTTTTTGGTTAGAACTTATATCTGTTATATATTACCAGTCAATGTTTTTTATAAATCTGACTGTGTATAATATTTTTGAATAATAATATAGTGGCCACATGCAGCCATCTGTAAGTGAGGAATAGTAGGGTGATGGTATGGGACCCATTCCTCTTAAGCCCCTTATAGAATTCAATGTACTGGCTATAGGGGCCAGAGATTCTCGGGGCTGTCATATAAAACAAGTAACATCGGTAAATTCTGATCCAAAGAGGTTGATTTTAGAAGGACTTGTGGTAATATAGCCTGCAGCAGGCACAACTGGACTTAGGGTGGGGTGTGTGGGTCTAAGTGTGTGTTATTATCAAAATAATGGGATTACGTCGCCATAAACATTATTTCTGATCTACTTCATTTCCCCAACAGCAGGAACAAAGAGATTAGAAATAGACTGAACAGAACCTGAACAGAAACGACAGGGCTAATGAGCTTCAAAATAGCAGCGGAAACTGCATGATTTCTAATTATAGTGATGAGGGAAGGATGGGAGTGGGTGAGAGATGAGTAAACATATTTCAGTAAGCAAAAGAATAGGAGTAGAGAAAACAAGGGGCCATGGTGGTACTAGGTAAAGAATTCATCATCCTGAGATTCTCACAGTATTTATTTGCTTTAAAAACATGTTCTAGCTCCTTTTGGGCGAATGAGGGCTAAACTAGACTCTTGGGTCCATAGCAGAGCTCCCTCTTCTCAGAATCGCAAATTATTATTTTAAGGTACATAATGAGACCCACTTTGTGATGGTGGTGGCAGGACATAATGCTCTGTATATGTACATTTGGGGCATGACACCACTATCATTTCAGCCCACAAGGGGGCACTACTTGTAGCAGTGACCATTTTATAGCAGGTGTAAGGGGGAGAAAACCAATGGCCACAGGCCAAAGCTTCTAATGCATTGGCTAGCAGCCAGTGTTTATTTGCTTGGGTTAATTTAACCCAGGATTGCCACCCTTTCTTCAAGTTATCTCAGGGTGCACCTCTGGATACTGAAATAAACGTTGTATATCTGCCTAATATAGACTGAAACCCAGTGTTAAGCCTCAACTACAGTAAGCCCACTGAGCTATCCAGCCAGTGTGGCATAGTGGGTAGAGTGATGGACTAGAACTCCCGAGGTCTGGGTTCGAATCCCCACTCAGTCATGAAAGCTCACTGGGGGAATGGAGTGAGTAAAACCACTCCTTAAATCCCTCACTTATCTTGAAAACCCTCTTAGGGTTGCCGGAAGTAGAGCCCGACTTGACTGCACATACGTAACAATAGAGTAAGCCCATTGAATCAGTGGGGATTTGGTGAGTCAGCTTTCCTGTAGTTTTGATTCAATGGGTTTAATCTGATAGCTGATTGATAGCCATATGAACCTACCCGCCAGTTAAGATCTAGCCAGGGGGCCCTTTTGAAAGAGCCGTCCCTTAAGGAGGTAAGAGGGACGGCTTGTAGACGAAGGGCCTTTTTTGGCAGCTGCCCCCAGACTATGGAATGCCCTCCCGACTGAGATTCGTCTGGCGCCAATGCTGATGACATTTCAGGGCCAGGTCAAAACCTTCCTGTTCCAGAAGGCTTTTAATTGAAATAATATTAGCTGTGGGTCCAATGGCAATTTTTATATATATTTCAATTGTATTTTAATTGTTCTGCATTTTTATTGTTTTTTAAATGTTGTAAACCACCCAGAGACCTTTGGGTAGTGTGGGCGGCATATAAATTAAATAATTAAATAAACAAACGAATGAACGAATGAACGAATGAACGAATGAACGAACGAACGAACGAATGAATGAATGAATGAATGAATGAATGAATGAATGAATAAATAAATAAATAAATAAATAAATAAATAAATAAATAAATAAATAAATAAATAAATAAAGTGCTATCTACTGGTGGATTTCAGCGATCAGGCCTTATCCCTCTCTACCTCCTTGGCAAATGACTGTCTGTCAATTCAAACACAGTCCTGCCCCCATTTGCATTTTGCAAATGAGCAGGTGTTGGTTTTGTAATTGTTTAGCTGGAAAATTGCATTGCTTTGGGATCATGTCTCTGACTCAGGTACACAGTACCACAACGTTTGCATGCTTGAAGAAATAACATTGTAGAAAGAGGCAATCCTCCTTCACCTGAATGTGTGACTTGACTCTGAAAGACTAAACGTGCTCCCCCCCATATTAGCATTATACTGTAATTTTTAAAATTCTGTTCTTTTTAATATTCTGAGATGCCTTGGCTCCCCTGATCAGGAGAAAGGCGGCTTATAAATAAAACAAATAAAGATCTCCCAGAGGATGTCCAGGTGCAGAGAAACCAAGACATGGTGGATAACGGAGGGCAGCATCCTGCGCAGAGCAGGTGGAGCCTAACACACAACCTCCATCTTGTTTTAGTGCAAGTGAAGTTTGCCCTGTTTAAAGCAGATTTTTTTTTCTTGTGAAAGTACACTGTAAATATGTTGGATATTATTGCACCTCCATATGATGCCTTTGAGAGGGTTTGAGGGGCGGGAGCTGCAGCGTGTCAGTCAATTGAGCAGCAGCCAATCGTTTCCCTCTTTACCTCAGAGTTCTTTTTCCCGCCTTTTTCCAGCCAGGAGGGGTCTGTCTGTCACTGAACAGTTCAAGCGAAGAGCTCTTGCCAGCAATGTAACCAACCAGTTAGTTTATAAGAAAGTAAATTAAGCAGTTAAATGCCATATTGTAACAAATATTAACATTTCCACAACGTTTGGTTTTAAATAAGACCTGCAAGTAAACGGAAACATTTTATTCTTTTTAATTTACCAACATCTCTGAGGAAATCTGTCCAAACAAATAAGAGCCAGTTGAGGTAAACCAACAAATAAGGAGCGGTTTACTGATGGAGGCTGTAGCTCAGGCTGCTCTGAAGGTTCCCAACTGAACCATTTTGTCCACAGTGTAATCAGAAGAAGGAATTTATTAGTATTTCACTCAATTTCCCTCACTTCAGACTCTGCCAACCAACCAAGTCCCCAACAGAATATGCGCTCGTACCAGCTCCACAAGGTTTAAACCTACGAGTGAAAAGGAGAGAAAATTTCCCTCAGAGTTTTACTCGGTTTCCTTTGAGTGAAATTAGCCACCCTGATCGATTCTGAAAAATGAGGCTCAGAAAAGGGCATAATACAAACTTTGTTCCTCGGATCTGACCATCAGACAAAACGTCTGGACTGGTTCCTGGACTGCTGCTCCCCCTTGTCTCCAGATCGACCCCCCAAAAATGAGAAAACTGTCATGTGAAATCTTTTCATCCTTCTGGAGTTCATCTAGCATGGGCACAAGATGCAGAAGATATTGAGGTGGCTGCTTGAGGGCAAAAGTAGTTGGCTTCCTGAATATCCACCAGGGAAAAAAAATGGATTTTTAAAATGGATGCCGGCCTCTAGCTACTGATTCAGCATGTTACATGGAAGGAAGGGGCTTTTTACTAAGGGTGGTGGTGTTGCTTTGGTGTGTTTTGGCCTGGGATTCTCAACGTGTGTGTTTTAGCTCACTTCCATTTTCATTGCATTTCTTCCACTGTAAGCCACCCCAACTCCCACTGGGGCATGAAGACGAAATACAAATCGCACGAACCATGGTTTCTCAATGGGTGGGGTGTGATTCCCCAAGGAGGGTGCAAATTGTTTTCTGAGGGGTCCATCGTGGTTTTTTTTTAAAAAGGGGACACGTTATTCCTTGACTCACCCCCCCCCCCCCAAGGATGGGGGACTTGAGTTGTAGGATTCGCTGTCAAATTGGGCTTAAATCACACTGGTGACTCAATTTGGGAGGTTTTTTTAATGACTCGGACTGGACTCTGGACACACAATCCACCTACTCCATCCCTTTTTTTCTGGTGGGGGGGGAAGCTTGTTTTTAATAGGGACACAGACCTGGGACTTGGGACTTGGGTACCAAAGACTCAGACTCAAAGACTTGTCAACATCCCAGCACATCCCTTTTCCAGTTCCCTTCTTCATACATCCCACCCTCACTTGTATCCCCACCTTTCTTCGCTCCCCACTGTGGGGCTCCTGGTGACCCAAGGGGGCCATGATGGTGTGCTATTCTTATCCGGCAGTGATGGAGGTGGCTCTTTGGCTATGGTGAATGGTTGGCAGCCTGGCTCAGTCAGAGGGCCAAGACAGGAAGGAGGCTGGACCCAGCCACAGCTCCTGTAAGCAAGGCCAGCTTTTTTTGGGGGGGGGGGGGTTTGAGAGGCAATGAGGCAACAGCAGGCTGGAGAAGGAGAACTCGTAGTGGAGGAGGAAAAGGCTGCTGAGATGGTTTTCCCGCTTCTTGCCTCAGCTGCACATCACTGCCACCATCTTAGGGAAGATGGAAGAGGAGGAACTGCTGATTGAAGAGAGGACCCCCAAAAAGCGATGTTTCCCTTGCTGAGGGAAACCGGTCCACCCCCAGTAAAACTCAATTTTAACCCACCCTCATTACTGCCACCTCCTGATTTCTGTTAAGGGACTGTTGGGGTCTTGGAGCGGCTTCAATAAAAGCTCAGCCGTGAATGTTGAAGCCGGTTGCTCAGAACAACCATCACATTAAATATTAGGTAAGAATTATATTCTGGAAAAAAAAATCTGCTTTTAATGTGTTTTCTTCACTCCATTAGGAATGTCTTTTTATGCAAATGTGGCGGGGTTTGCTTGGCTATTAGAAAAAGGGGCTGCAACATGAAAAAGGTTGGGAAACACTGGTAGAAATGAACAAAGTCCATTTGCCTAACACATAAAAAGGGTACCCCAAAAGAAGGGGAGCCTGTTACTAGGAGCTGTGGTGGAGAACTCTGTTCATTGCTCTGCAACCCATGCCACTGTGGGTCAGACTGTACAAAAGCAGATTATAGGTTTGCTAAAAGCAGAATTCCTGAAGTGCTGAAACACACTCATTGTCACAGCATGAAGTTCTCATACTTCTGTAGCCTGCTTTGTTTGGTGGTTGATTACCTAGACTGACGTAACAATAACCTGCCTTGAGATCCTGCAATATAAGGCAGGATAATAATAATAATAATAATAATAATAATAATAATAATAATAATAATAATAATAATAATAATAATAATAATAATGATGATGATGATGATGATGATGATGATGATGATGATGATGATGGTGGTGGTGGTGGTGGTGGTGGTGGTGGTGGTGGTGAGGATGATGATGATGATGATGATGATGATGATGATGATGATGATGATGATGATGATGATGATGATGATGATGATGATGATGATGTTGTTGTTGTTGTACAGGTTTCATTTGCATGACCATAGAAGTGGTGATTAAAGAGGTCTGATTCTCCCAGCGAGAATTTATCACCATTCCCCATTTTATAGGTCAGTCTACTTTTGTTTTGTGATTGGTCACTGGGAGGTAAACACAGGCTTCATTTGCAATTCCAATTGTGCATTTAAAGGATCTGAACACCCCTAGAGGGAAACCACTGTAATAGCAAGAAAATTGCATTTCCATTAATTGTATGACATGACCCTCAAGTTATCCATCAGAGTGTTTACTCACTTTTTCCTCTTTGTTCCTCTTTTTTAAAAACCCACCACCATTTTAGGAAGGGACTGGAGATGCTTGATTCTGGCTGGATGTGGGGAAAGGAGATGCTTAAAAACATCTGTTGGGTCAGTACTGGCAGATAGGTGCTAGACTATGCTTCGGATTCTCCAGACAGCTTTCAAACCAGGCCAGTGTTTTTTTTTTTCCTGGAGGACTCAGAAACCTCAGTCCCTCCTTTAGCTGGATTCAAAATTGCTCATGAAACAACCGAGCCAGCAGTGTGTTATTGTACTGCAAGAGAGGCTTTGAATCCTTAAGTGAGAACACAGAAGTTATGTTCCTTTGTGGGGGGAAAATATAGAAAAAGAAAAAGCTTAGCGAGGAAGGGGGGGGGAAATCAAAGGATTGTCTTGCAAGTAACATTGTCTCGCCTGATGTTAACAATAAAAGAAGCAAAGTTTGCCTTTTAAAATGTTAGCTGCTCTTCTGTGTGTACGTTTTTGAGCATGCAGATATGAAAGAAAGTGAGGAGAGAAAGAGAGATTATACACATCTGCTTGGAAATTAATTAGTATTATAATTTGAAGCCTCCAAAAGTAGCTAGTTCTATTTCTTGTTATATTTTTTTAAAAAATCTCTGTACTCTCCTGGTTTCCATTCCTGTAAAGCACATTGCTGAATGTAACTATCCACTCATTGGTGATATGTAGCCAAGAGTCCCTGGGCTGTTCCTTTGTTTTAATATAAACATACGTATAGGTATGTCAGAAATATGTTTCAGCCCACTTTGCTGTGGTGCGTCCTCCCCACAATGCCAGGGGGCTCTTCTCTCTCTGCTCAGCAGAGGAACATCCAGGGACCAAACAGAGGTAGAGGGGCTTTCTTACCTCCTGCTGCTTTGGGGTTTCACATCCCAAAATTTTTCCTGGGGGTTGGTAGAATTCCATTAAAAATAAAAGACCCATTATTAATTGAATTGTTGGATTCAAAAGTGATGGGTTTGAGTACCAGACTGAAGTAGATTCAATTCGGGCTGAATGAGTGCAAAAATCAAAAGTTTATAAAACCCAATACTGTATAAGCCAATGTGGGTAGTAAAGATATTGCAGACAGATTTGGATCCAGAGCATCAATGATATCTGATGGACCACAGATCAACCCAGATTGAATTGGGGTCAATTCCAAAGCCCTAATGTGGCCTCTGAAGTGAGCTAAGGGGACCTGCGCAGAGCCTTAATTCTTAACATCCCTGAGCATTGCTGGGCCTAACAACCTGGAAATCTGAAATTTCCCCACCCTCAAAATAAAATCTGTCCACACCAGTTCCTCAGAGAAGCATACCCAGACCTTGTTTTGAGAGCTGCTCTTGAAGAAGCTGTTGCAGAGCTTTTAATTTCTGGTAAAATTCTTTGTGCTACGCAGTAGACCTACAGAGACTCATAGTGGAGAAGAGCTTCAAGTTCTCCAAATAGTCCACCCCTTTCTCATTCACTGACCCTTATAGTCTTCGTAACTCATTCTGAGACATTTGTAGGAGAAAGAATAATAATGTCTCATTATTTGCAGTTGTGGACAGGTCAACAGCAAATGGGCAAATGAACTGCATTGTCCACAACAGACCAAAGAAGGAGAAAGAAGACACTCGACAGAGAGGAGGCTTTCTCTTTGAATTCAGAGGCAGGGAAGGAATGATTGGTTAGCTCTGGATAGATTAACAGTCACCCCAGCCTAGTAAAACCCCTCCCAGTCAAACAAACTGCAGACAGCATGCGAAGCTGCAAAAATTCTGACACAAGCAACTCTCCCACTGAATAATTTCTTTTCAGTGGTCTTCTTAAGTCGTACTCCTTGACTGGCAGTCCTGACTATTCTCTAAAATTTAATTACTGGCTTGCTGCAGTCTGCCAGAGAACGTCCTGTTGGCTTGATGATAATCCATATCAAGCAACCTGGGCTTCAAGGTGCAATTTGCTTTGGGAGATAAGAGAGATCCAAGGATATCTTGGCATCTTGTGCTCTCACAAAAGAAGAGCCAGACCTTGTGTTGTGCATGTGGCTTCAGAAGCTAAATCAATAGGATTTACTCCCTTGCAAAGACACATACTGAAGTGTAGTCACAATCTTAAATCTATGATGGACAGACTTTAAATGCATACTTCAGGATTTGAAAACTTGATCCTCCCATGGTCTCATGTCTCCCACTGCTTTGCTTCCCAAAAGCTACTTCTGACTCCAGAAAGTAGTGTGTATGGATTTATTTTTTTGTGTAAAGCCTTTTCAACATTTATCCTCATATGCAGTTACAAATTATTCATGCTTGGGGCAAAGTTTTCTTTTCCTCCAGCTTCCCTAAGCAATGAGTTACATTCTCAATTTCCAGCTACAAAACACAACTCTTTGCAGATGCCAGAGGCTACTCTGGAAATTCAGTACTACAAGATTCGTGCAGTGCTCTGATGACAACTGAAAATTAATTTTGATTTAATGATAGAAAATTCTACTGTTGAAAGTGACATCAGAGAGCATCTAGTCCAGTCACCTGCTGAGGCAGGAAATCCAGAGCTGCTGCAGCATCCAGCTTCAGTTGGAAAATGGGGTGATTATTTGCACAGTTTATATGGAAGCAAGATTTCTGAATATGCTGACCCCCCCTTTCCCATCAAGTTTGATCACATTTGCTTTCAAATTGATGCCATAAAGCACAACCAATGAGACATGCTAAGGATGTCTATATTAATATTGCTGTATTCTATGTTCCTACTACTAGGTGTAAAGATTATTAGATTGGCCTTATTTTATTCACTTACTATTTCACTGATTTGCCACACTCCAGCACTGCACGGCCGAATCTTCACAGCAGCCAGAAAGACCCTCTGAAAGCAAGGGTTGCACACTTGTTTTAAATGGCTTGCCAAAGTTTCGGGGAGGGGGGCATTTAAAGCAACCGAACATTTGCTTTCAATTAAATTTTCCTGGTTTGCCCCCAAAAGGCAGTGGCATGCTTCGCTACTGAATCTGGGTGCTCACCAACTGGGATGACTATGACGAATGGTGGGGGGCATCATAGAACATGCTGGATTGGAAATGTAGTACAGATTTTTAAAAAGTTGTGGAAAGGATAGTACTTTTGTGCTCAGACATTTTGCATAAATGTGGATAAGGTGATAATTCAAGTTAATGTCCTTTGTATTGTTCACTAGGTGGGAACGTCTTTCCCAGGATCAGGGAATTCCTTGTCAAGATGTCTTCATAAGTGAAGACAACTCCAATCAACAAGAATGAAGAATTCAGCAGGCATTCTTTCAAACCCACTACAAAGGTACATCTCAACAAGTTTAATAGAAGTGTCACTTTTGAGTAAATGTGCTCACGATTGCCACTTTAAAACAACATACCATTGAAAAGCTGTTGCAAACACATTTGTAAATGTTTGCTCTGTCTTTGTATGGGCTGGGCTACCGGGCCCAAGTACACAGGGACCTAATGGGAAATGTTTTTGGGGTGGAGCACATCTCCAGCCTAACAAACACTATGTAATACACTGTGTTATGTTCTGTGCTTGGGAATGGGACTTTAAACTTAACTTGAATGAGAGGAAAACATGAAAGAGGCCCTTTCACTTTTTGGAGTATTCCGTGGTTTTATGACACAAAGCCTCAAAATACTAAAGATTCGGGATTCCCAAAGAGAACATCCTGACAGATTTCATATATTGGACTACCCTGCCTTCTCTTTCTTTTGCCTTTTATTTTATTGATGTTGGAGAGGTTTCTGCCCCATTTCTTTTATTATTGCCTAGAGTGCCTATCTGTCTGTCCTTCACCTGGTGGGCTACTGCATGTGTTGCTGGACTGAGGCGGTAGGAGAGAAAGCTGGTTCCCCAGTTTGGGGATTTGAGGTTGGCTATGCTGCTTTTAATGAATGTGTGTGATGATCATGATTTTTTTCCCCTCATCAGCTATGTTTCCTGCTAATGAATTGGTGAGGATGGTTATGTGATGATAAATGTAAACATGAAATTACTGCTAGCGCCTCCTTAGGTCTGTGGACGATCGATTTTGATTTGTCATGCACTGTTGTTGCTGCTCACTTTTGGAGCCATAGAATCATAGAATAATTGAGTTGAAAGAAACCTATAAGTTCGCTGGGTCCAACCCATGCAGGAATCCAAGTTAAAGCAGATCTCACAGATGGTTGTCCAATTTTCTTTTGATGCCTCCAGCCTTGCAGCGCTCACCCCCTCAATTGATTCCATTGTTGTACTGTTCTAACAGTTAAGATGTTTTTTCCTGATATTCAGCCTAAATCTGGCTTCCTGTAGTTTGAGTCCATTACCCCCTACAACTCCTAGGATTCCTCAATGTTAGCGAGAGTTCACAGGAGTCACAGTCCAGCAATATCTGGAGGGCGACATTTTGCCCTCTCTCAAACAACCCCATAGTGGAACTCATCAGCTGTTTACATGGAAATTTAAAGACGTCCCATGTCCTTTCAACGCTGCAGGTGCAGCTGTACTCATTCATGGCCACTAGCCATGCTGGCCAGGGCAGATGACAGATGATCAGTGCAAAAATGTTGGGGGGGGGGAGCACAGGCTTCCAATCCTAATAAAAATTAGTAAGCATTATTATGGCATCAATATCCAATATTTATTTATTTATTTATTTATTTGATTTATATCCCGCCTATCTAATCGGTTAAGACCACTCTAGGCGGCTTACAACCAAAAAATACCACAATGTAGATAAAAACAATATCATATAAAGAAAAGCTTTCAACTTTCAACAACTAGAACAGACACAAGGGGAAAGGAGAGGAAGGAAAGATCAGGAGTTGATTGAGGGGAAGGCCTGCCGAAACATCAGTGTTTTTAGTTGATTTTTGAAAATACCCAGCGAGGGAGCCGCGCGAATATCAGGGGGTAAGTTATTCCAGAGGCGAGGAGCCACTGCCGAGAAGGCCCGATTTCTTGTCTTCTCCCTCTGAGCCTCCCTCGGTGTTAGGCTCCTCAGCCTCACCTCCTGGCTCGCGCGGGTGACACGGGTAGATCTTGGTGGGAGAAGGCGTTCCGCCAAGTATCGAGGCCCTAAACCGTTTAGGGCTTTATAAGTAAGCATCAACACTTTGAAGTTGATGCGGAAATGGATGGGCAGCCAATGCAATGCGGCCAGAGTAGGAGTCTAGTTGAACATGAAAGACTATCAGGTTTGTTTATTTATTTAAAAGAATTCTATCTGTCTTTCTCCTTACGATCCCAGGAGGCTTAAATGAGTCAAAGACAATATTTGAATGTATTCTTGAAGGCTTTCACGGCTGGGATCTGATGGTTGTTGTGGGTTTTTCCGGGCTCTTTGGCCACGTTCTGAAGTTTGTTCTTCCTAACATTTCGCCAGTCTCTGTGGCCGGCATCTTCAGAGGACTGGAGTCGGAACTCTGTCCGTGTCCTACTCCTGTCCTCTGAAGATGCTGGCCACAGAGACTGGCGAAATGTCAGGAAGAACAACCTTCAGAAAACGGCCAAAGAGCCCGAAAAACCCACAACAAGATTTAAAGCTAAAAACACTTCAGTGTACAAATACAAAAAATGGTTAAACAAATGCCATAGGAAAAGATGGCAAACAGAAGCAACATCAAAACACATTCAATGCAGTATGGCTAAGAATCTATTCAAGAAGCACCTTCAGGCAACCGGTAATTATAGGAAAGCTTGATTGAAAAGAAATGTTTTTGCTTGCTTGTGGAAGGACAGTAAAGATGGGGCCAGCCTAGCCTCCTGTGGTGCATTTGAGAGTCTTGTACAGCCACAGAGAAGGCCCTCTCCTGCGTCCCCACCAGACCCACCTATGAAGGTGGCAGGGCCAAGCGATCATCTTGATACCTGGGCAGGGCGAGGCGGTCCTTGTGATGGCTTGGACCCAAACCGTTTAGGGCTTTCTCGGTTAGGACCACTACTTTAAAATGTGTCCAGAGGCGGACCGGAGGAAGCAGGCTACCCTTTCCCAAAGCTGGTGCAAAAAGGCTCCTCCTTATTTTTGCTGCAAGAGACTAAGAGTTGCAGGCCCCTGTCTTGGAAATCATGGCATCAGCCTCGGTGGACGGAGCTACATCAGTGCTTCACCCTGCATGTGCTTGCGTTAGGGGCCATTCTTATTTATGGAGACCCTAGTAGGGTTTTGAAGGCATGTGAGATGTCCATGGGATGATTTCCCATTGCCACCCACAGTTGCGATCTCATGGCTTAAGCAGGGACTTGAACCCAGAACTCCTGAGTCATAGCCTGACACGCCTGTCTCTCTGCATGCTTCTACCCTAATCACCCTGCAAGCTTATACCAGAATCAGTGTATTCCTCCTCAAAGCATCACAGGACTCTTTGCTACTCCCCGCACGCCCCACACTTTTAACTAAGGAAGGCACAGAAACCAGAGCTGTATTGGGGGGTGGTGGTAGGAGAGAGTTTCCCATCCTCGTTGGAAGTGTGAAGACCCAACCCGCTCCTTCTGCAGCAATCAATCCTCCTTCGCGTGGCCCGCCCCCTTCTCCCCGCCCCTCCCCTCTTAAAGGGCCAGCGGGTCCCGCAAACCTTCCTTTCCCCATTCATTCCTTCTCGGGTGTTAAAAAAAGGGTGGTGGTGGAAAGAGGGCAGTGGAAAGGAAAAGGGAAGAAAAGAAAGACATGTCAAGAAAAGGGAAAGAAAAGAAGGGACGCTCTAGTGCGCAAACTCAGCGCGCATGCCTGTAACTTATTTCGCGCCGGGAAAGGGAGCTTTATTTCACACTGCTGGAGTGTGTGTGTGTGTGTGTGGGGGGGAGATTAGAGAACAGGGATGCGGAGGGGGGGGGGGGAGAGACACACACATACAAGAAAGTTAGTCACGTGATTGGGGGAGAAAAGAGGCACGCACAGCCAAGCGAGGGCGAGGGGAATGCGAGCTGGTTCCCCGGCTGCTGCTCCGGATTACGTCTTCTCTTTCTCCCTGGCACCCCACGAGCCGGGGGAAGGATTCTGTGCACCAAACCCCTGCCTTTTCCCAGCACCCCCCCTCCCTCCCTCCAACCTGTCTGGGTTGGGCTGGGGAGGCTTAGAGGGGGCAGCTCCCCAGACCGACCCGCCGCGTCCTCCCTATCTTGTTGAGGACAGCAGGGATATTTATGATCTTCAGACCCGGGCCGGGGGGGGGGCAGCAGGCGGGGAGGGCATCTCGCTCCTCCTTTTACTCTCCCCCGCACCACTCCAGCCCGATCCGGCTCCCGCGTGGCTCCTTCAGCGGGGGGGGGGGGGGAAGGGAGCCCGGGAAAGCCGGTCCCCTTTTCCTTTGTGTGTCGGTGGCTTCTGGGGAAGGTTGAACTCTTGCCCACCCCCGGGGTGTGTTCTCTCCTCCTCCTCTTCCTCCCCGTTCGCACGACTTGGGACTCCAGCGGCCACTTCTTCCCGGGGAGTCCTTGATCGGGAGGCAGGAGGGCTCCCCGCGGGGAGGGGGCCAGGCAGGGGCCCCCGGGGGCCCGTGGGTGCGCGCCCACGTGCGCGCGGGGCGCCCTCCTACTTCCTTCCACACGCTCCAGGTGCGTCGGCCCGTGACAGCCGGAGAGCATCTTCCTTTTCCCTGGACCGAGGAGCCGGGAGATCGCTTCCTCGAAGCCGCTGAGGAGGGAGGGGACGTCTCCGAAGCAGCCGCTCCTCCACAGCACCTCTCGGGGGTGTGTGTGTGTGTTTGCGCCCCCCCCCCCAAATTTGGATTACCATCGCCACCCTTTCTTACGACACGGTCGCTCCTTTCCATCTGGCAGTCATGAAAAGAAGAAAAGGGAAGAGCAGAGAAATAGGGCTTGTTCTCCCCTTCGCCTTTACCTTCCCCATGGATTAAAAGCCACCTTTGGAAAAACGGAGGGGGGATCGGGAGAAGGAGGCTCCCCCCCCCTCCTCGCCGCGTCTGGCCGCCTTTGGAACAAGGCATTCCGTTACAGTAATTTATGGCTTGCCGTCGAGGGTGGAAGGAATTATAGATACATCTGTTTTTCTCCAAAGGAGACCCGGCGATCAGCCATTACTTTTCTGGGTTTGCTCGGAGGAATTTCTCGCCATTCTCTGCACCCCCCGCCCGCCTTGCCGCCTGCCAAAGCCCGCAACAGCTCGCTGACATTCCTTGGGAGTCTCCCTTCTCGGCCCCCCACCTCGCCTGCCCCCCCTCCTCTTCCTCCTCCTCCTCCTTTCTTTCTCCTTCTCTTCCCCTCCCTCCCTCCTTCCCCGTTTCCTTCTCTCTACCGGCGGGGGGGGGGTCTGGGGTGGGGGAGCCGAAGTTGGAGGGAAGGGGGGGAAGAGAGATCGGGGGTGAGTGTGAGGGTAAAAAGGGGTGGGGGGTGGGCCGGGCCGGGGAGGGGAGGGGGGGCGCATCCTGCGAAGCCAGAGCCATGGAGGGCTCCGCACTCTGCCACGGCTTCCGCAAAAAGCGGCGCTCGCGCTCGCAGCGCGACCGGGAACGGCGCTCCAAACGCGGATTACAACCAGGTGCTCCTCCGAGCGGCGCTTTGGTGCTGGGCACCGCCGCCGCCGCCGCTCCTGCGACTCCTCTTCCCGGGGCTCCGGCGGCCGGGCAGCCTCGCCGGATCCGGGCAGCGTCCTTCCTCTCCTCCTCCGGCTCGGAGCTCGACAACAATGGGAAGCCGCCGCTCCCGCCGTCGGCCCGACCCCGACCCCCCCGGAGGAAGAGGAGGGAGTCTTCCTCCCCCGAAGAGGACATCATCGATGGCTTTGCCCTGGCCAGCTTTGTCACGCTGGAAGCCTTAGAGGTAAGGACGCTCCCCGCCTCCGCCCGCCCCTCTCTACCCACTAGCCGGCACTGCCTTGGCATGTTGGGGCGGGGTGGGGGTGCTTGCCGAGCGTGTTGGCTTTCTTTTTCATTGTTTCCTAGCGGCGGCGGCGGTGGCGTGGGGGGGGGGGACAGGAATGGCAGCAAAGAGGGGTGTGTGTGTGTCTCGTGCGAGAGGGACGGAGGGAGGGAGGGAGGGCAGGGCTTGCGCTGTGAAGTGTTGTGATAACAATGCAGCCCTTGACATCCATCCTTCCCCCGCCTCCTCCTCTTTCAGCGCACACCCACCTCTCCCCCCCCCAAAAAATACTGATAGATCGGTGTGTGTCCGAAGTCTATTTGTGTGTGTTGCCTGCAGCTTAAGAGAGAGGAGTGCTTGATTTTGGGGTGTGTGTGTGCGTGTCTAGATTTCTTCTGTATCCCTCTTGCAGAATCCAGCTGTTTGGGGAGTGGTGAAGCTTGATGGGGAGGGGGAGAGTGAGAGGAGGGGGTGTGTTCCTTGTGACCGAAGGAAAAAAAAGGGAGGGGTTTGGAGGAACTGCGGGGAGGGGGGGGAAGAGAGAGAATGATGCGTGACTTGTTTCTCCTTTATGCTCCAGGAGGTGGGGTTTTTTTGTCCCTTGAAAACATGAATGGAGGTGGGGGAGGCTATGTGCGAGTAACTCAAGAACAACCCCCTGGTTGTCTCCTAAAGGACTTTTTGTGAACCCAACTTCAGCTGTCCCTCTTCCTTCCTTCCCTCCCCACCTATGGCAAAGAATATTTGTGTGTGTGTGTGTGTGTGTGTGTGTGTGTGTGTGTGTGTGTTGGGTGGACAGATGGATAAAGGCTCTGGAGCCACACAAACCTGCACCAGGTTTCTTACTTCATGTTCTTCCCCATCCAGATTTGAGTCCTTAGAAGGAAGAGTCTCTAATCAATGAGGCACATGGAAGAGGGAGAGGATGAGGAGGAGGCATGGATTTTAGGGGTGCAGAAGTGCAGGAGGAGAAAGAGAGTGTGAAGAGAATAGAAGGAGAATGTTGATGTTTTTATTGGTGACAATGAAAAGAAATGTTAACCTGGGGGGGGGGAGAGGACACCCCCCCTATCATCACAGGGTCATTGTAGGTCTTTTTTCTTTTCTCCACCACTCTTCCAGCCCCAATACTTAAAGGGCTGCTAATTTTGGTTTTGTCACTGTCATTCTTCCTTGTCTGGTCAATTTCAGCTGACTTGTAGAACTTGAACCCTGTGTTGCTTGGCTTAAAATCTCAACACACTTTGGTTTACTTTGCCTCGGGAGGGTTAAATCTTTTAAAGGAAATTTGCCTCTTGTTGACTGTATATATGGCAAGTATATCAATAGATCAAATGATGAGATTTCTGTATAACTAAAGGACTGATGAGTTGGGCAATGCTTTAAGCTGCTTTTTAAGTTTAAAGACAAGGAAATCCTGCCTAAATAAGCCCCCTAGTTCTGATGTCCTGTGAACGCAGGGCAGTGTTTTAAGATACTTGCCTGTATCAAAATATGTGTGACTCCACTTACCTGATTTGTTTGCTCCACTTCTTGGTATCATATCCCTTTGATCTTTTACAGTATTACCTTTTCCCACTGGCTTGAAATCTAGAGACATCTTGGCTGGACGGTCCCCCCCCCCCGCCTAAAAAGTTGTTCTACTGAGTGCTAAGTTTTAGATCAGTGCAGGTCAAAGTCACCTGTCAAACGCTGTCTGTCTTTGCGAAGCAGCCATCCCGCCTCTGAGAGCCTACATGTAACTCAATTGTCGTTATGTGAAATCCTTGTAATAAGTGATAAGAAGTATACAGTTGTATGATTCTGAGGGAGAGAGAGAGAGAAAAAAAATTAAGGGTCAGGTATATTGAAGTTTGGAAAAACCTAGTTTTTGTGTTTCCTTGTCATGTTGCCAATGAATGCACTTCTAAATGACCAGAATGCTCTGACCTGAGAATCTGACCTCTGTGTAACAACATGGAATAACTATTGTATGGTATAGTCCTTCAGTCTGTACCTTCCCCTCTGCCCCCACCGTGCCTGCGTGTACACTTTTAAAAGAAGGCAAGATAAAGTAATGGCTAAGCTGTCTACTTTTTAATTTGTTTTAAGGATTTAAATTCTATGCTTAAGTCAAATGACGCTCAAAGTGGCTTCCAGGAAACAGTGGATCTTACTTCTCTCATATACACAAACCGGGAACCCAGGAGTAGAAGCATTCCTTGATTGCGATCACGATAACAGCCAATAAAGATTTTTTTTAAAAAAAAGTTTAAATCTGTAAAATAATAACTACAATAAAACATATTTATGTTTCTTTGGAAAGGCATCAAGATATGTCTTCGTGTTTAAAGGTACAATTAAGCAGTAAAAGTGATTAAGGCAGCTATATAGAACGGCAGTCTGTGTCTTTTTTTTAAAATGTCAAATATGCTGAAAGTGTCAGATTAGATCTTGATCATTCAAGAAATGAAACTTCTCTGTAGCTTTTGGACAGAAGCCCACAGTCTTTTGCTGGTGTAGCTACTGTATGTTTCCTTTCCACCGTGTAGTCTCAGATCTGTTGGTACTCTGACATGGAGTGTTGTTTCTGATGGGAAGGAAAAAGGTGGCTCCTTCTGGCTGTTCATCCTTGGTTAGTGAATGGGGCCATGCCATTTCTCTCATGCATGCCATGGTGTTCTTTCTGCAACTTCTAAATGTTCGTATTCTCTGACCCATCTGCTGTGCATTTCTGGAAAGATAGGTTCTCTGATTCACTATCACATTGGCTGAAATCCTGTTGGTTAGCATGGTAAATTGCAACTGGAGTAGGCCCACTGAACCAATGGAACTTACAGAGGAGTCACCTCATCAGAATCTTCCTTGATTCAGTGGACCTATTCTGGTTGTGACTTACTTTGCTAAGGAATGAGATTTCAGCCACTGAGTCAGGCTGTTGGTTTGTCTGTTCTGATATTGTCAATCTTGACTGGAAGCATCAGACTCCTTTGCTATCTCCATCTGGAAATCCTTGGTTTCTGTTGGCCTCCTCAAGGGAGGGTTTAACTTGTACTCTTAAGCAAAAACCAGCAGGCAAGTGAGAAAAGAAAGATGGAGGGGAAAGAGACGGAGGGACTCAAATTCTGCCCATACAAGAAGAAGGCATGTGCATATCTGCAGTCAAACACACACTGAAACCCTCTTAATATAAAGTTTAGTAAATTAAGCCAGATAAATAAGTGTAAACAATTCTGGTATGTAAATTCCAGCTAACAGTGGTGATGGCAGTCTTTCACTTCATTCCTCAAATATATAAAATATATGGATGAAAACATGGTCAGGTGAGTTATTGCAAGGGAATACATGACCAGTCTCCAGTGTCCCTAGTCTTTTGTTGACTGCTGTGTTTATAAAAAATCTTGTGATGTTTTATAGACAGTTTATAAAAGTTTATAAAAGTTTATAAACTGTTTAGCTGCCCTTCTCCTTTGGCTGGCTGAGTCTTCTGGGTGCTGCATATTACTTTTCGTTTCCCGCTTCTGACTCAGAATTGGAGTCATCTTTTTATATTTAAAAAATCACCCAAAAAAACCCAAACAAACCCCCAAAAAACTGGACTATGTAATGTCATTTTGTTTTCTTCAAGAAATCCAAAGTGGAGCTCACCTCTTGGGTTTACTTTGACTGGAAGTTAAGGTGTGAGTATTTTTGTCTGCATTAACAAAAGCGTAGTCTCCAGATCCTCTGTTCAGCACTGGTTAGGTCTCATCTTAAGTACTTCTGGGAGCCACATTTGAAGAAGGATACTAACAAGTGTGAACAAGGTCAGAGGGATGCATGAGGCCCCATGGGGAATTTTTGTAGCTCTCAAGGTCCCAAAGAGAACCCCACTGAAAGAAGTGCTTTAGTTAAAAAAGTTATTCTCTCTCTCCCCCCCCCCGCTTTTGGGGGCTTCTGTGCCTCAGAGGGTCCCCTAATGCTCTTGTGCGGAATCATATGATTTGTGTATCTTCATATGTGAATTGCAGTATTTTGAGAAATCTCCATAGATCTTCTTTGTTGCACACCGTGACTTGACTTTCTGAGGAACAGATAATGCCTCTGGAGATTTCTTAGCTTACAACAGTTTAAGTTGAAAAGCAGCGCCAGAAATGTACACAGAAAATGCTCAGAAGGACATTTTATTAAAGGCTGAAATTTGCCACTTCTTGGCTCTGTATGGCCCATGGAAGGGCTTTGGGGAGCCCCTGTGGTCAGCACGTTCCTGAGCTTGGCTAGCCCTATGTGCCCTTTCTGAGTCCCACAAATTCCGCCTGTCTGTTCTTCTGTCCCACACACACCTGCCTGCATGTGTGCGTGCATGCACAGACGCACGTACCCGTAAGCTGGACAGAACATGTTGTTTGTCCTGTTGCACAGACAATGGTTTATGAAAGGTTTCTGCCATAAGAAATCGATTAGCTTTTCAAAATGCTTCAAGATTCTTTGGTTTTGCTAACCAAAATCTTCATATGGCATCCGTCAAAAGCAAAGAGTATAATTGTCTTGAGGCAGGCAATAGTTCCAGTCAGACACTGTGCAGAAGGTGGAAAACATTGTGGCTTTTTTTTTTCCACTGTGTTTTAGGTACAGCTACAAATTTGAGGCACCAAAATTAATTTGTTAAGTCTGAACCACCATACATTGAGAAATTACTTTCTTTACACTGGGAGAGGAAATGGTTTAATTTGATCCATTGTGTGTTCTGTGCTATCAAGTCAGAACTGACTTATAGTGACCTTTATAGGGCTTTCAAAGTAAGTGAAATATTTCAGGAGTGGAACTGGTAATATTTCAGAAATATTACCAGTTGCACTCTTGAGGTGAGTTTCCATGGCCCACTGGGGATTTGAACCCTGTTCACTCTATCCACTTCACCACACTGGGGATTCCTATTTGATTGATTAGTGTTTATAATTTGTAGATACAAAGGTTGTGAGATGCACAGAGAATAGAACACGCACTACCACAAGTGGCTCACTTCCCACTTCCCGCTTTCGTTAACAATGCTCTTTCTGTTATTTTAAAGGTGCATTCCTTATCTGGTGCTTTCCCCCCAGATGTACTGCAGTGGCCCTAATACAGTTGTTAGCAGTGACTTTTGGAGTCCAAAATTGACTTGATTGCACATGAGTATTATAGATAATTCTCAATTTTTAAAATATTGGTTGTAAAGAACACACAGGGAGAGACAACAAAGTAAAAAAGTTAATTACATGAGTGAATACTCTGTAGACTGTATTTCTTTGAGCATCTTGGGTTTAATATCAATTGTAATAATTTTTTAAAAATCAACATTTTATACACAAACACACATTTATAATCACTTGCACTGATTTGGAAGTGGAAACATTTTCAAAACTGTCTTTCAAAAAAATTGAATTAGAAGTAACAGTTATTCTGTTGTAGTGAACAGATTGAAAAAGTTAATTTTGTAAATAAAATGAGGTAGCAAGTGCTGCACATAAATAATTTTTTTTGCCCTTTTAAAATAATATTTTAAATGCACAAACTTATGCTCAAAATGAACAAAGATTCTTATAGTTTGTTGTGCTAGAAACCACCTGTTGGCAAAATCAATAGATACTGTATTGGCATTGTAAAAAATTCTGTACTCTGCATATGCACAGAGACAACACCTTCCTCGTTATTATATGCCTTGGTGTACCTTTCCTAAGTTATGTCAGTCTCCCTGTCCTAAAATTGGGGCTAGGTAATGGCAGTTTTAAATACTATAGTACAGTATTTTAAAAACCCCTCTGTTGGCGTACCGGAAATGAATGCAGCAATCTTATACCCCTTCCCAAGGACTTAGCTCCATTACTTCTGAGTAGAGAAAGATATTACTGTGCTACACTTTCATACAAGGGTTTCTTTTTCATGTATGTATGTATGTATGTATGTATGTATGTATGTATGTATGTATGTATGTATGTATGTATGTATGTATGTATGTATGTATGTATGTATGTATGTATGTATGTATGTATGTATGTATGTATGTATGTATGTGAAAAGAGGTAGCATTTAATTCTTTACTAAGCCGATGCAATTTCATATACTAGCTTGCTTATTTATTTAAAATATTTTTACCCTGCCTTTCTTCTTTAAAAGACCCAAAGCTTTTCACCTGACTGCTAACTTAATCTATCATGAGTCTCAGGATGTATAAAAATTGTGAGTTTATTGCACTTTTAAACCTACCCAATGTGTTTCGGTCTGAGAAGTTTATGGACTTCTTCAGGGCCATTGATTTGTGCTACATATTGAATCTCTTTTTTGGTCTGTTTCATAACTCCAGTAGAGAACTCATTTGTAAATGCTTGTTGTTGCCAAAATAAACTCAGTCTCTTTAATTGGACTGGGTGCTAAAAGTCTAGTCAAACACCTTTGATCTAAAGGTTAAACACCATCTTTAGAAGCACATCAGCAAACATTTTTGCTATGCTTGCAACATAGTGCATATTGGGGGAAAATAAGGTATGAAAAGGCATGTCTTCCGGAAACATGCTTACAGAAAAATATAGATAGTGGAAATGCCTGACAAAAAGGATATCCATTTTTGTGAATATGAAAAAGCATGTGAATTTTCATTCAGATATTTAGAAAATTGTAACCTGATGCAAAAGTCCCTGATCAGACTTTTTCATGCATTGGAAATCTCAAGAATTGGTTACTTCAATTCTCTCTACATGGGTTCCCCTTTAAAGGTGATGCAGAAGCTGTAATAGGTACAAAATGTGGCTGCCAGATTGATTGTGGGAGTTTCCAGATAGGATAATATCTCCTTGATTCTGGCAAGCCTGCGTTGGCTTCCTGTTGGCTTCTGTGCCAAATTAAAAGTGCTAAGTCTAATTTCTAAAGCACCAAACAGATCTCGGTAGTTGCTGGAGAATCTCTTCCTAGGATCTAATACCAGAGCCACCTGATCATCTCAAGGTTGTATTGTTGCAAGTGGGCACCTCGAGGGAGACCTGAAAAATGGCCACCAGAAACTGAGTCTCCTCAAGATATTATGGAATTTCAGTGAAATCTTTCTGTTACTCTTATATGTTATTTTGGTTTGTATGTTTTGTAAAATATTATTTTGCAAGTCACTTGATGGTGTGAGATATAAGTGTAGGTAGGTAGGTAGGTAGGTAGGTAGGTAGGTAGGTAGGTAGGTAGGTAGGTAGGTAGGTAGGTAGGTAGGTAGGTAGGTAGGTAGGTAGGTAGGTAGGTAGGTAGGTAGGTAAAAATAGGATGGGATTTATTTGTATATTGAAAAATGAACATTATAGTTTGTGGTGAAGAAAGGTCTCTCTGTTCCTATTTTACTCCAGGGTATGTTAAAAACATGGTCTTGAACTGTTTGTCACTTGGCTTTGAAACATCCGTTGTTCACTGTTTCATTTCTGTGAAAATAAATAAACAAACTATATTGGATTCTAGGCCTGCTATTGACCTGGTGGCATGCAGAGTGTATTTTAAATCAATGCAACACAAACGCTGAAGTGGGAACAATGTTAATTGGTTTACACCATGTCTGATTTTGCTGGTTGGAACTGTTTCTTCAAGCAAGTCAGCAATAATGCAGCAACATCGTCTGAGCTGTAGAAGTACACGTTCAGTAACGAAATTGCATAGATTTGATTCAGGAGTGCCAAGTGGACTTTTACCCAAGATGGAATATGGATCATGAGCAGTTGGCTCTGGATTTATTGAACAGAGATGAGAGGGTTGCTACTGTCTTGTGTTGGGTTGATTCATTGTGGAAGGCAGCTGAGTTCATTTCGCCCCAAATTGGCTAATGCTGTAGAATAATAAGCCAAGACAATGTGAATTTGGAAATAATCCCCCTTGTCTTTCCCGGGCTCTTTCATCCTGAAATCCAGCACAACTGGAGTGGGTCCACTGAATCAGTGGTGATGTGGTTGGGCAAGACCTATATAAGTTCCATTGATTCCCTGGGCCTGCTTTGGTTGTGCTTTTCTACTAGATTTCAGACATTGAGTCCTTCGAACCTGTTCCCACTCAATGCCAAGCTAGCAAGATGGCACCATGGAAGAATTAAGAAATAGGCAGAGACTTCTTTTCTTCCTTCAGTGCAGTAAGGTAAAGGCAAAGGTTCCCCTTGACAATTTTTGTCCAGTCGTGTTCGACTCTACGGGGCGGAGCTCATCCCCATTTCCAAGCCATAGAGCCAGCATTTGTCCGAAGACAATCTTCCGTGGTCACATGGCCAGTGCGACTTAGACACGAAACGCTGTTACCTTCCCACCGAGGTGGTCCCTATTTATCTACTTGTATTTGCATGCTTTCGAAGCACTAGGTTGGCGGGAGCTGGGACAAGCGACAGGCGCTCACTCCGTTGCATGGATTCGATCTTACGACTGCTGGTCTTCTGACCCTGCAGCACAGGCTTCTGTGGTTTAGCTCGCAGCGCCATCACATCCCTACTGCAGTACTCAGTAGTCCTTGGGAAATGTAATTTCCCCAAATACCACAAAAATTTATCGGACCCATGGGATCTGAGCATCTGGTGCTCTCAATCCAGCTAAATTGCACACTTTCCGCAAATCAAGGTTGCAGTCAGGTTCTCGAAGACCGTTCTTTCTGTAGTATGCTGTTGTTTAACGTGTCAAGTTACATGGCCCATGGAAATACCATGACAAAGCCCCTGGAGGTGTGCTGTGTGCATGGCCATATGCATAATTCATTCGTTTCCTCCCTTTCCCTCTCTCTGTCTGAGTGAGTGAATGAATGAGAGAGTGTGTGATCAGTTTAGATTTTATGGTGTTCTTAATTTAGTGACAGAAATCGTCCTCGGGGTGTACAGCCTCTTTGAGCCGGTTTGTGTGAGACAGCATCATTGGCTTGCAGTGGCAACTTTGCTGGCTCAACGGTGGCTAGTTTGACTCAAAATTTCTAGATGGCACAGTGAGCCTCCCTGAGTAGATGGTCTTTCCTGTACACTTTTGTCCTTTGTCTTAACCCAAGACATCATCAACTCAAAGCCTTGCCAAACCGGATTCAAAGGTGATGGGGAAGAAATCCAATCACTTGGCCAGAACAATCATAATCATGTGCTGTAAAGTCAGTTTTGACTTATGGGTACCTTTTCCAGGCTTTTCTAAGTAGAGAGTACTCATAAGTGGTTTGCCTTTCCTCTGCACAGCTTGCACCCACATCTTCAAAGCTCTAGAATTGTTCTGATCCATTCCAGATTCAGTGCCTGCTTTTGGGCTGTGCATCACAGACTAGCCACAACTGGTGGCCACACAGAAGGGGATCCATCCCTTGGTCCTTCTCTACACTGAGCAGAAATGGGAGGTTTTTGAGGAAAAAGAAAAAAGAAAACACAGCACAATCCCCAGATGCATGAACCAATGTCCACCAAGATGCTATTGTGTTCTGTTTCTAATCTGCATTATATCATTCCACCCACTGAGTGCATATAATTGTAAGCAGTTGTTCAATTACATTTCATATGAGCCAACCAGATGTTGCTTGCATGTCATTCTGCACTTTGAATGGAGGAGGAAGAAAGGTGATGTAAGGCTGGAGGAGGGGAAGAAGGATGGAAAAATAGTAGCTGTTGATTTGTTTTTACCTGTTTTTAAAACAGACCAAAATTGTGTTGCTTAGCCTAGCAAATCACACTAGAGTAGGCCCATTGAATCAATTCGGATGTAGTGAGTCTGCTCCTCTGTAAAATCCATTGATTTAGATGGGCTGAATCTACTCTTAACTGCAACTGAACTGGAACTTACGAGGGAGGCATTCCCAATGAGATTTTAAAATACCCAACAACTCACACAATGTATGTGTTTCCATCAAAGTGCAGAAGAGCTAAAACTGTCTGTGTCTTCTGTATGGTGTTTTTGTTTAATCATCTGTGTTTTTACATCTCTTTCCTTGTGGCTTTGTGCCTTAGTTGTGATATTTCTTTATTATAACTTTTATATTGTCTCAGAAGCTGAAAAGTGTCTAACATACAATTTTATGAATAAATATGTAGATAAGACAAACCACCCAGCATCTTGAGCATCCCCAAGAATGACAGTAGCACCATCTAGGCTAGGGTAAAAAGTATGAAGCAAACCAAACCTTTCAACATTCTTAAATTAGCAATGTTTGGTCAGTTTCACATCATTGTCCTTGAACTGTTGGATAGCACAGTGTTTTAGGTACCAGGGTTGGGTGTTCAGTTCCCCACTGTGCTTCCTTGACAGGGGTTGGGCTAGATGATCCATAGAGTCCCTTCCAGCTCTGCAGTTCTAAGATTATTAATATTAATATTATGAAAACGTTATTGCATTGTCTAGCTGACCTGCACTTGGAAACTCTGTGTAATTTATAGAATAGGGATCAGATTTGCATGTTGACATGAGGGATCTCTATCTTCTATCCTTCTTCTCCATGTGTACAAAGGCAGCATAGAACACTCTGATAAAAAACACAAAACAATACATAACAGCAACACCATAAGGCGGCTAGGAGAAGCTGAGATAAGACGAGAGAAAAATACAAAGCTGAAAAAGAGCCTGCGAACATGATGTTATGTTGAAAGCTAATCTAAACAGATGAATCAAAAGCTTGAGGAACGTGGGATGGTTTGAGCTTGGACGTGGTCCATCACACTGAATTCCAAACCAAATGGTGGTTTGATTGCTAATCTCCCCAGTTCTCTCTCGCTTGCACTGGATCCCTGTTTGCTTCTGTGTTCAGTTTAAGGTGCTGGTTTTACTGGATAAGGACCTAAATGGCTTGGGACCTCAATAGCTAATGGGATGTCTCTCACTGAAGCAAACCTACCTGTCTCATTTACTCCTCAAAATCTATGTCATCACCAAAGAAAGCTAGAAAATCCACAGGTTGAAATTGGGCATTTTTCTGCCCTGGCCCCGTATTATGGAAGAAGCAACCACTGGCACTTCACCATGTATTGTCCCTCCTTATCATCATCATCATCATCATCATCATCATCATCATCATCATCATCATCATCATCATCATCATCATCTGCTGCTGCTGCTGCTGCTGCTGCTGCTGCTGATGATGATGATGATGATGCCAGGACAGTTCTGATTTACACCCTTTCCTGAGTTTTCCAGGTAGAGAATATTCAGAAGTGGTTGAGCTTTCCCTTCTTTTTGGGGGCGCCCTGGAACCATGCAGCTTGCCCATGAGTACATAGGCTGGCTCTTCTTCCTGTAGACACAGTGTGGAATTGAACCCCCAGCCTCTGGCTCTTTTAAGCTCCTTAGGACAATTTTAATGTTAATTGCACCTGAAAAATCCATGAGCACTTAATACAGTATACTGTATAATAAATATAATTATTACCTGAATGGTATTTAAGTCCTGCCAATTTGTCTGAATTTGATAGCTCACAGCCAGGGCTGTGCTAGAGGTGATAGGGTCAGTATGCTTCACTTACTCACATATTGTTGGAATATTCCATTGTAGTCAGCTTTGGAAGAATGTTATCTTTTCTTAATGTGACATTCGGCCAGAGAGCAGAGTTGTTTCTAATACAATATCCTGGTTGTTTGAACACCACTCAGAGATTGCCTATTCACTTTGTGGCATTATAAAAATATAATAAATACTTTAAGCAGTAGCCAATGGGATTTATGTGTTATGTACTGCCAAGTTTGCATCTGATTTCTTGCAGCTCTAAGAGGATTTTCAAGATACAGTATGTGAGCTATTTAAGAAGTGGTTTCAACCATTGTCACTCTCCAATGAAGTTCTATGGACAAGTGGGTATTTGAACTCAGGTTTCCTGAGTCCTAGTCCATCACTCCGTTTATCACACCACACTGGCTCTCCAAGAAATACTTAGTACAGCTTTTTATGGATTGCAAGTCATTTCACTATATTTAGGAAGTGCAGTGCTGGAGATTTTACCTCAAAAAAGGGCTGTGTACAGGCCCTCTAGTTCAGTTCAGAAGTGACTTTGGAATGAATCTTGATTCAAGGTGTGACTATACAGCAGGAAAAATGCAAATGGATCCACTGTGAAGTCACACCCAGAACTGGGTTTCCTGGGTAAATTTGCTTCATGCAGGGGCCAGCATAGAGATTGTGGAAGTAAGTCTTGTTTGCAGCTTGTTACTCATTTGAATCCTTTCCTTCCCTGGGAATTCTTCCCTCTCCTTCCAATTCTGTTTCATTCCATTCTGTTCCATTCTTTCTTTTTCTTTTCTTTTAAAGATTTGCTGTCCTAGCATTAGGGCAGCTGACTGAGCAAATGGGAAGAAAAAAATTGGCAGAGGGACAGGAGGACCTTTTCACTTCAGACATGTTTGCAGCTTCTTAAGGTAGCTGCTCTAGCTGTCCAGATTTGCAGGAGGCATAGTTAGAGCACAGCTACCTTAAAACATCTTCCTGCTTTCCCCCATTTTGGTCAGCCAGGTGCCCTAGTGCTAGCACAGCAAGTGGAAGGAAGGAAGGAAGAAAGGAAGAAAGGAAGGGAACAGGAAGGGTAAGGAAGGAAGGAAGGAAGGAATGAAGGAAGGAAGGAAGGAAGGAAGGAAGGAAGGAAGGAAGGAAGGAAGGAAGGAAGGAAGGAAGAAGGAAGGAAGGAAGGAAGGAAGGAAGGAAGGAAGGAAGGAAGGAAGGAAGGAAGGAAGGAAGGAAGGAAGGAAGGAAGGAAGGAAGGAAGGAAGGAAGGAAGGAAGGAAGGAAGGAAGGAAGGAAGGAAGGAAGGAAGGAAGGAAGGAAGGAAGGAAGGAAGGAAGGAAGGAAGGAAGGAAGGAAGGAAGGAAGGAAGGAAGGAAGGAAGGAAGGAAGGAAGGAAGGAAGGAAGGAAGGAAGGAAGGAAGGGAGGAGGGAGGGAGGGAGGGAGGGAGGGAGGGAGGGAGGGAGGGAGGGAGGGAGGGAGGGAGGGAGGGAGGGAGGGAGGGAGGGATGCAGGCGCCTCATACGGGGAGGAGAGGATTCAAATAGCAGCTACTTTCCCAGCTGTCCTCCCCTCTCACTGCAACTGGAGCCAGCTTGAATGGCTTCAAAATGGCTGCAAACCCTTCCACATCGGTTGGAGTCTGAAGTGATGTAAATGGATCTGCTGTCAAAAGCAGTAGAAGCCCCAGATGTAGAAGAAAAACTATGAATGGAGAAAGGAGTCCAAGCTGATGTGGTCAATAGACAATAATGTGAACCAGAGCATCCCTGTCCTGGAGTGTTTCCCACATTATGTGTCAATGTAGTCACATCCTCAGTTTGGGCCAGCTTGTGTCTATGCAATTCAGTTTGTGCTCTGGATTCAAGTCCATTCATATGCTTTCCTTTAACTTTCATTGGGACACCAAACAGCTGTAACTCTTTTGTTCTGATGTATACGTGATCTCTACAGACATGACAGACTTTAACAGGAAAGGAAACCTGCCAAATTCAGACAACTAGCTGCAGTGGGTTAGAACAGTAGAATAATGGAGTTGTAAGGGGCCGATATGGCCTTTTAGTCCAATCCCCTGCTCAGTGCAGGAATCCAAATCAAAACATGCCAGGCATATTTTTTAAAATGCTCTTTTTTTAAAAAGGAGGCTGAAGTAGTTTGTGCAAATTCAGTTTAGGTACTGATTTATAAATTCGATTTCCTCCAGCCTTGAATTGAATTTGGCCCTTCCACTTTCATCTGGTCGTCATACAAATCAGTCTTAATCCATCCCTCATCCGGTTCTTTTCCTCTACTTTTTCCTAGCATTATTGCCTTTTCCAAGTGGGTTTTGTCTTCATTAATGTGCCTAAAGTATGATAGCCTTTAAAGAGACTTTAGACTTGATTTGATCTCTTACCCATTTATTTATCTTTCCCATCCCTTATGTACCTCTTATGAAACAGGCACTCTGTGTACTAGAGCGAAAGACAGTATGAGATCAGCAAAAGCTCGTCCTCTCTGGGGGAAAAAAGCCTAGTGTCCTTGCCATCATACATTAGAAACTATAGGAGCCCACGATTCTGTATTGCTTTGAATGGCCTCCCCCCACTTTTTTTTTTTCCTTTTAAAATCTAGGTCTGTTGGCTGTGAGACCCTGTTGCATCCCACCCGGGAGCTGACCTGAAAGCCTGGCAATTATCTCCAGCTAAATTAGTAGTTTGATCTTCATTTGAAGCGGAACAGTATTTGAAGCGGAACAGTACATTTGAGTTGGATGAGCCTTATTAAAAATAGCCCAGGCGCTTGAGTTCCCTGTAGAAGTCTCTGATGTAATTAATAAAAATGGAATTTGGACGTTCTCAGTTGAAATGTGGAAATGTATTAACTCTCCCTTTGCTTCTTTAAATCGAACTCTTAGAAAGGTAGAGCAAACCATAACTCCTTACACCCATCAGAATCAATTTATTTGTTACATTTATGCCATGACTTTCCACCACTGAGCGTCTTCCTCATTGCTTTATCTTCACAACAGTGTTGTGATGTAGAATGAATCAGGGCAGATTCAGAGAAGAAACACAGGAGATTTTCCTTCTGCCTCTGAGCAAACTGATGGCAATGGGGCAAAGGCCAGAAGAAAAGGTGGAGGCGGAGGGGAAAGAGAAAACATAGGTCCTAATTCTGACCTAGCCACTCAAAGCCCATACAAGAAGAACGTAGCCATTCTTTACATCTCTGTGCCTGGATCCCATCTCTGGCACTGTCACAGATTTCATATTCGAACAACTTCATAATCCGAAGAACTCTGCTGGATGTATCAGGTGCATAGCAAGAAGACGACAGTTCTGCTGTTCCAATCATTCCTTCTTTGCTTCTGAATTCAAAGAAAGCCCTGCCTCTCAGCTCTGTGTTTTTCCCCTCTCTTTGCCTGTTCGAAGCTGCCAGTGTATTCTGTTGAAGTCTACTGTGGAAGGTCATCATGTTTCTTCATTTGTGGTTGGATCTGTTTGATTGTAATGGGACATTTGTCTTCTTACTGATGTCTTGGAATGAGTTATTGAGACTCTAAGTGCCAGTTAACGAGAAAAGGGGTGGACTACTCTGGGGAATTTGAAGCTATTCTGCTCCATGAATCCCTACACTTCTGCCGTGCATCTAGAGGAATTTAATTTTTTTAAAAAAGTCAAAACTCTGCTACAGATACATTAGCTAGAAGGAAAACTTCACACAGGATCAGAGGGAATCCAAGCCCTTGTAGACATACGGATAAATGAGGGGAGCTGTTTTACACGCCTGTTTGGAATCACATGTTGTATCTTTTAGCTACATTCCTCTGGTAATGAAGACATCTCATAAGACACTCACAGTATGTCTGCAAAGATGTAATTAAAACAGAAGCAAATTGGCACTTCCAAGATCACAGACAACCTGCAAATGAAAACACCTGTATTTTCTCCTTTACATATCGGCTGCCCAGGGCAGGCTGCCAGATATGCAAATAAAAAAGACATTGACAAATTTCTTGGCGTGTGTGGGTTTGGGAAACCCAGCTCTTTTATTAACCTGGCATTTGTCTGGGCTTTCAACAACAATAGCGTTCTTATTTAATGTTGTCCCTGTGCCAGATCAGGGCTGGAAAGCTATAAATAATATTCAGGAAGAGTTAAACACTGTGGATGCTGCCATAATTGGTTACCCTGAGAAGTGCCAAGACACCCAAAGATCCACTCATAGGTGCATGTATCACTTGATAGCTCTCTGATTTATTGCTAGATTGCTAAATGTGCATGCAGTTTGAAAGTCTCCTGATGTACAAATGCTCCATTAGTTAAAGCAGGTTAGACATATAGATAATCACTTGATATTAGAGCAACAAGCGTGCCGTATGGGAGAACTGAGCTAATTATGTCTGATAGGTATCTGTATGAAGGGTGTGTTAATTAGGAAGTAAGAAGTGCTGGATAGCTCAGTGTTTTAGGGGTTGGGAGTTCAATTCCCAACTGTGCTTGCCTTGTTAGAGGCTGGACTTGATGATCTATAAGGTCCCTTCCTGCTCTGTGGTTCTATTATTATTATTATTATTATTATTATTATTATTATTATTATTATTATTATTATTATTATTATTATTATTATTATTATTATTATTATTATTATTATTATTACTACTACTACTACTACTACTACTACTACTACTACTACTACTACTACTACTACTACTACTACTACTACTACTACTACTACTACTACCACTTCAGTTTACTATTACTGCTAATAATTACATGCTATCAATTCCGACTTATGAGGACCCTTTTCAGGGTTTTGTAGCTAGAGAGTTCTCCAAAGTAGTTTACCCTTCCCTTCTTCTGGGAGCATCCTAGGATGGTCCAGCTTGCTGGCTCTTCTGGGAGGTACAGTGGGGAATTGGGCTCCCAGCCTCTGCTTCCACAGCCAGATACCTAGCTCACTGAGCTATCTAGCCAGTTTAGCACTGGTTTAATCCATCTTGATCCCGAAGGAGGCCAGGTGGAGTAACAGTTTCATTTCCACATAGATCTAAATGCCAGGTGCCCACATCAGCTACTGCGACGTTCTCTCCCTTTCTGAACTGTTTCTCTGACACAAGCTTCAAATGGAAGTTGCTGATGTTCCCCTTTTTATCTTCATTCTAGTTTTAAAACTTGATTAATTTTTTAATGCGCCTAAAAACACTCATTTTGCAGCTTCTGCTAATGACTCTACAGAACAGCAATACAGTATTAGGTTTTCTGAAAGAGACATTATAGATGTGTGTACATTTAACTCATTTGTGTGTGTATGCTTCCCCCTCACACACCTTTTCTTCTGCTAGCATTCTTTAAAATAATTTTGCTCTCCAAGAAAATCAGAATTGGTCAGCATCCTGAAATATCAATGCTTTCAGTTCAATTATGACTTTCAGCTTTGTTGTTGTTAGGGTTTCTCTTTGGAAAGAAGTGATCCTCCTCTGAATCTAGTTAACTCTTCTCTTTAGCTTGGTCTTTTGCTTTTCAAGCCTTTTCTCCATTCTGTATTCAGTCTTCATTTTCCAGCAGTCACTCCGCATTTTGTAGCAACTCATTAGCTTGTTTGTAGGGTGCTTTTCACTCACCTGTCATCTTCTCTTCCTCTTCTCTTCTCTTCTTAGGGGGAGGTACATCTGCAATATTGCCCCATACTGCCTGATAATCTTTTTTCTTGTTTCTAAGGGACCAGAGTCCGGTCATCAGCTTGTTAGGATGGCTCAATGAATTGGGTACGGAGGTCACGTTCGATTGCCCCACTGTGCCTCCTGGGAGAAGAGCCAGCCTGTGTAGCTTTGGGTAAGCTGCACTGTCCCACAGTAGCCCCAGAAGAATTAAGCAACTTCTAAGTAACCCCGTGACCTGAGCTAATCTCTTTTGGGAGAACTAAGCCATTCTAAGAGGCTTCCTTTCCACTTTGTAGTCTCAGGCTTCTCCGCTGTTCCTTCAAGATTTGCAGATGGTTTCAAGAAACTTTCCCTTCATTTTACTGAAGGAGAGGTGAGATGGTAGCCAATGGTAGAATTTGGTCCAGCTTAGCTGCTTTGCATCTCTCACCGTTAGCTGCTGCCTTCGTCCATATGCCACTGGCTGCCTGTCACCTAGACAGTTGGATGCCTGAAGCCAATCCCTGTTGATAAAATCGCCTGATAACTCTAGAGAGTATGTCTATGCAGCATGACCCCACTTTAAGTGCCATGACTCAGGAACATGGGATTTGTAGTTAGGGGGCACTTAGAATTCTCTGCTGTAGTTCTGAAGAGTGCGTTAGAGCTCTTCAGTCAAGAGTCCAAAATCCAGCACCAAACTACCAATCCCAGGATTCCATAGCATGGAGGTCTGGTACCTACAATGTTGTCAAAACTGTTGTAACTGCATAATGTAGACAATTTCCCCTGCATGTTTCCAGACAGAGAATTCATTCCTCCGCTGCCGTTCCATCTGCTTCTTGTAAGCAGATTTTCTCCAGAAGCAGCCATGGAAAAATCAGGGAGGATTACAACTAGAGAGCAACATCATGCGATGCCCCCATAAAATTTATTAAACGAGGCAAGGCAATGGGTATGAAAAAAAAAGCCTCATCTGAAATGGTCAGTTTCAGTTGGGTCGTATATCTCTGAAATCCTTCTGCATTCGCTTCCCATCCTTTGTTTCTGTTAAATTCCAAATTTTGTTTTCTTTTTGTTTTCCTTCCTGCATGGAAACTTGTATGTTTGTCTGCTATGCTATTCGTGATCCCTGAGGCATGCCTTTTTGTACATAGGATTCCCACAGACCAAGAGGTATTTGTACATATTTATCCAACTGTACACCTCTTCAGCCATTCTCAGTTTTAAACGTGTGCTTGGCTTTTTCTTCTATTTAATTTCTCAGAAATATTCTGCAGTGTGTGCTCTTCTGAACCAAGGTGCACTTTTTCTTGCAGTGAGTCTTGAGAAGTGCCAGATGGGTCCTTTTCAAAAGAATCTCGACTCCTTTGAAATGGTTTTCTGTGTGTACTTCATTCTAGGAGACTCCCCGCTATCGTTGCTGCTGCTTTTGGTTGCTGTCTGTCTGCTATCCCACACTGTAGTCTAGAAAGGACGATGGCATGAAGAGCAGCTGCAACCAGGATGATGATGAGCAGCATCAATATACCATGTCTGCCTTATAGCTTTGTTTCAAATTAGTTTGCATTTTGAAACCACAAGATCAAACGTTCTCCTCGAATTGCAAGAGGGTGAGAGACTTTTCTTTCATTTGGATTTGTAAAGATTAGAAGCATTTGGATAGCTATTTTTCTTGGCAGAGTGAGAAAGCTGTTATGGCTTAAAACCTCTAACTACACAGTGGGAAAAGTTCAGGTACCTACAGGGCAGAATTAGTTTCAAGTCTCCTCACAGTAAGATACCCCTTATCGCTCAGTTCTTCTCAGCTGGCACTTACCGTCTCAATAATTCACCCTGAGACACTGGTAAGAGAAATAATAAAACATTCTGTTTACTTACAATTCTGAAACATATTTTCTGTTGAAAAATAATTGCTGAAAAATAATTGGTTACATAAAGAGAGTGTAATTGATTCATGGCTGATTACATGACTAACAGCAGATTGACAGGAAAAAAATGGGGGGGGAGAATTCTTGAGTAGAAAGGCATGGTACTGTTCAAAATCTGAGGAGGAGGAATGCAAATATTTGCACTCCTCCATTTTGTGGAAATGTTTCCTTTTTGGAGCAAGTGCCATTCTCTGAGGTCCTTCCAGTTCCCTTTAAACCACAGAGTCAGAGAGCTGAATGTCGACCCTTTCCAAGCTAAACTACTGAGTTGTATTCCCATCCAAGGTCCTTTCATGAGCCATTGCTATCTGAGTTTTGTATTGTGGTGCTGTAAGAGCTGATTCCAAATTTCTCAGAAGCCACTTTCATGGGAATTTTAAACATTTAACTCTCCCCCCCACACCTGCCATCTACCCACTCTAGAAAATGTGGGGCTTTTTGTAGAATCTTCTCCATATATTCTGTTTTCTTGTGGCATCCTTCACGCGTCACTCCCCACATAGATAACAGTAGGTTTGTGTCATTGGAAAAGGCAAAAAATAATGGTCAAATTGCATTATTATTCAATTATACTATGATTCTAAGTCACCATATATGTAATCTGTTGCGTACTGAGACACATGTCCTCTTTTGATTTTGAACTGGGTCAAATCAGGCCAATTTTCGAGATTGACGATTTGCAGAAATCTGGTGTTATGGTCTTCCTTTTTAAGAAATCCTTGCCTTTTGCATCTCTTTTGTGAGTTTTCCCCACATTGCTCTTTCCTACATCCTTGGCTGCTTGAAATGTAATCAGTGAGCAATGCAAGAAATACTTTCTGGAAGGGTCCAAGAACAGAGGGAGGTCCAGCATCACAAAGCAGAATGTGGAAACCACGTAGGAGTTTAATATTCCATGATTAATAGCATTGCTACATTTCCACTTCATCAACAGGGCTTTCGTTTATGAGAGTCAGATAAATGCTGATTGGCATCTGTCAAGGCGCTAGTCAGGGATGTGAGTTAATTACTCAACTGTAGGCATTCTGTTATAGCTAATGATTTGATCATTAAATGTTTGTTACTCTTTTTTTAATGCTTGTGTTTCCTATAATTGTAGCTCCACATCATTGTGCTATTAAACCATGGATGGGCAAACTCCAGAGTTTTCCAAACATCTACCCCGGAGCCTGGAGGCCATACAAAAAAAGGGAAAAAAACCCCAAGCTTTGTTGCTTATATACCACCCCATAGTGCTTAAATCACTCTTTGGGTGGTTTACAACATACTTATGCTGGCTACACATTGTGCCCTCTGCTCCATGATCTGGGTACTTAATTTATTGACTTCAGAAGGATAGAAAGCTGAGTCAACCTCAAGCTGGCTACCTGATCCATTGGTATTGAACTCAAATCGTGAGCAGAGTCTTGCCTGCAGTACTGCAGTTTTAACCACTATGCCATGACAATCTTTTACCTTCTGTATCCCCCCCCCAAACTACCAAACTAGCAGTTCGAAAGCATGTAAATGTGAGTAGATAAATAGGTACCATCCCAGTGGGAGGTAACGGCGTTCTGTGTCTAGTCGCGCTGGCCACGTGACCACGGAAACTGTCTACGGACAAATGCTGGCTCTACGGCTTGGAGACGAGGATGAGCACCGCCCCCTAGAGTCGGACATGACTGGACTAAATATCAAGGGGAACCTTTACCTTTATCTTAGTCCCCAAATAGCTTTCTTTTGAAAATATGTTATGCTGCAGATGGGGACAATGGAAGGTTACAAGGTGACAGGACTGATAGCTATCAGTTGTTGTAGTAATAATAGTAGCAGCAGCAATATTTCCGTGCATGATAGAGTATCACTTGGCTAGCTGAATTGGCTATGTTGTGACTATAGTCTCCATCTTATTTCTCTCTCAACATATGCTTTGCGTTGTGTTGTGCTGCATTGCTTTGCTTTGCTTTTTAAAAGAGTAACACAATAAGGATTACTTTGACTTGAGATTTTTTTTAAAAAAAATGCACATGAATCTCCATGCAGATAGGGGTGAAATAATCCACAATGCATCCTTTAAAAAGGAATGGAATGAATTTTACAGGGGGAGGAAAAGTGAATCTAAGCAGAACTGGGCCTGACTAATTTTTCCATCACCCGTTAGGGCATGCACTTCAAAATGGATGTAAATGGATATTCTGAATGTAAATACAGAAAACATGTTTCAAGAAACTGTTCCCCCAGAGACATTTGATCTGCTAGAAAATGTTAGCATTTGAGAGAAAGTGATGTCTGGCATACAGACAGAGGCACGTAGAGAACGGTAATTCTGCAGAAAACAGATAAAGGTTAATATGACCAAGCATTCGTCATTAGTCCAACATGTGGTCAGCAGGTTGCCCAGCAGGGTTTGAACCAGGAGATAATGAGCCAGGTTTAATTCTAGCTCTATTATAATGGATAATTGAGTGGCATAATTGATGGCAATTTTCACTGTATTTACCTGTGCGTACCCCTACTAAGACCTGCATGTGTGTGAGTGAGTGTTTTGAAGCTTATCTTGAATATACTACCCTTGAAATAATTTGTAGGCAAAATGCATCATTGGTTAGTGGGGGAACTTGGGAATTTGTGTCTCCTTTCGAGCAGTGCATTCACCAGCCTCCACAATATGTCCCTTTAAAAATATATATTCATACCCCACCCAGTGTCCTTTAATGGCATGGTTGACGGGTATGTGCTGTCAAGTCAGAACGGACTTAGTTTATGGATAGATGGTATTCATTATTATATATGCAAATTAAGACTCTTCTATTACGTCAGTAGTCTCCAACCTTGGTTTCTCAGATGTTCTTGGACTACAACTCCCAGAAATCCTGACCAGCACAGCTCATGGTAGAGGCTTACTGGGAATTGCAGTCCAAGAACACCGGGTTTACTCAAGGTTGAGAACCACTGCTCTTGACCAATGGATTCTTATAATATGTTCTAATGTTCTGATAATATCCCATATGTTGTTGGACTACAGCTCCCAAAATCCTTGATCATTTGTCATGTTCTCTGGGGAGCAACATTTGGGAACTAAAGGGTAGGATCCACTGTCCTAAGAAAGTCACTTCTGTAGAGAAAACCACAGGTATTATCTGCATCTCTTGATGTTTCTTCCACCAGTTTTCACTCTTGCTTCACCTGAATCTAGTCTGGCTTGCCGAAGGATATGTTCTATGTACAGTTTGAAGGGGATAAAATACACCCTTGTCTACCACCTTTTGCTACAGGAAACCATTCTGCCTTTCCCTGTTCTGTGCTAATGCTAGCTTCTTATCCACAGTAATGTTCTAGTGCTCCACTGTTTTTGATGGATACCTGCTTAAAAGCATGGAAGCTTTTAGCAATGCATTTTCGCCTAGTCAAAGAAAATGTGTCTTTTTTCTCTGACAGTCACGTTTTTCGTTTAGTCGTTTAGTCGTGTCCGACTCTTCGTGACCCCATGGACCAGAGCACGCCAGGTTCAAACATTTAAATACAGATAGTAAAAATTTCTTTTAGATGAAGATAGTAGTTATAACAAAGACCAGATTTTTAAAAAAAGCACTGTTCTCTATTACTATGTGTTGTATGTCACATCATAGTTAATAACAAACAAAAACAGATCAATTAAATATGTCACGCAACAGAAAGCTGAAGTCAGTCTTTATTTTCATGTTCAACATCATTATGAAGCTAGTCAGATGTCTTATATTAAATGGAATTCTGTTACCTGGATGGTGTAACAGAGAATGCGTTGTCCAGAGCCTGGAAATATACCTTATAAAGTAATTTGTTTCTCTTACTAGTTACAGTGTTTAAAAGGTAATTCAGTGTCGAAAAAGTAACTCATTACATTCCTTGTTGTATTGCTCATACGTTTCTTCTAATTATTGCTATAAGGGAAGGGAGAACTTTAGATACATAATAAGAAAATAGCATAAAACATGGAAGAGCCTGTTGAAAATGTCCCTTAAAATGCCCTTTAAAAGTAAAAATTCGAAGTAATTAGGAACTATTCTGTAGGCATCCTTCAGTCTTGAGAGATTATGGTAACGTGCTCTGAATAGAGGTCTTGGAACAGCATCTAGTGTGGCTGAGAAGGCCAATTCAAACCTCCCTGATTTTGCTGATTTCGGGACTGCCTCTTTGCCTTGGCTTGCTGGATGAGGGTCTCTTCAAATTGGGAGAGGCCATGCTGCACCGCCTGCCTCCAAGCTGAATGCTCAGAGGTCAGGGTTACCCATCTGTTGAGATTCATTCCTAAGGCCTTCAGATCCCACTTGCAGATATTCTTATAAATTGCATTAAAAAAATCTTCTGTTCCAAATTGTGCCTTAGATGTGAGTTGGTCACTTCACTTAGTCTGAAATCAAATTTGGCCAGTTCAATGTGGACTGCACAAACAGGTTCAAACAGAACTAGTTCAATTTGGAATTTAAGATTTGCCTGGATCCAGCTCACAGCCTTAATCTGAACTGTTGCTCACAGAGAAACGTCATGTTCTTCCATTGTATCTTTAACCCAAAGAGATTAGTTGGTAGTGAAATAGTAATTCTTTGCCTCTTAAATCAGTTGCAGGCAGGCTGTTGCTGAAGTTAAAACAACAACAACACAGCACAGACAGTCAAGCCTTCAGCAAGGGGAAGTGGTGATGTGCTGAGCCTGGGGGAGATAATTTATTGATATGAGAACTAGGCGTGTTGCAGGCACATCCCTGGGTTTTCATTCTTGAAGTGCTGGAGGAGATGTGAATCCAGGCTATAAAAGAAGATCTTTTGTGTTTGCACTGAAGGGTTTGATCATCATCGTCAGTGCTTCAAGCATCTCTCCGGCACTCAACCTTTAGCAGCCCCGAGAGCCACTCCATCACTGGAGTGGAGGCATAAGAGAGACTGAAGCACATTTGGCGAGGCAAGGAAAAATGTGGGTTTTGTGTGTGTTCATGTATGTGTCGGTTTACAAAAGCATAGTCAAAGCACTCATCTAACTGGTTGGGATTGAAGCAGTCCTTGCTTTTTATTTTCCTTTTGCTTTGTAGAAGTTTCATTCATCTGTAAAGAAATGCCAGTTGCTATAAGTAGAATGAAGCCACGGCCTTCTAATGATTTCTGCTATTTTTTTCACTGTTCGATGGCAGCCAAGGGGAGTTGGTTGAAGAATCTGGGGTGGGTTGGTGGGTTGGTTTCTTCATTGAGTGTTTTCATATTTAGAGAAAACAGGTATGCTTTTAGTTCAAAATAAGAAAACTATCAAAAAGAAAGGAAATACATGTGAAGAGAGAGAGAGAGAGAGGAGGAGGAGGAGGAGGAGGAGGAAATTACCAATCAGCACTTCTTAGCACCTTGTTAAGGGAGCTTCTGCTGTAGCTGTCCAGATTTATAGGAATCAGCAGGGGCAGAGGCACACAGAAGCTGCCTTAAAAAGGTATTAACAAGTGCTGTTTAGTAACTTCCTCCTCTCTCTGCTGAGTCCTGTCTGATCAGGTAAAATGAGGAAACCCGCCTCTCTGGGTGTGAATTTACAGTGAATCAATGCATACTTTTCCTGTTGTGTAGTCGTACCCTAAGATAACAAGCATATCTCTTACTTTCATATCCCTGCCTATATAGTTCCTATTTTCATATTACCGCTATATCATCTGCACCCCAGTTACTGAAGGATTCACTAGGGAAGCTGAAAGAATGAAAATGTGATAATTCTGAAACAAAGTAGTTTGATTTCCACCTCATGGACTAAGGCACTGATGTGAATCTCATTCTCTGCTGTTCCTGATGATGTGCAGTTCCTGAATGTTTTAACACATTTCTTGGAAACATTTGTCTTTGAGAGCAGGATAGAGGAGAGGTGAAAAAAGTTAGAAAGTATGTCTGGAGGAAGGATAGGTGTATGATACTGGGCCAAATTCAATTGGCTAGCCTGATTGGCTCAGTAAGTTAAGTACCTGGCCACAGAGCCAGAGGTTGGCAGTTTGATTCCCCACAGTGCCTCCTCCAAAAAAGAGCCAGCCTGTTTAGCCTTGGGTAAACTGCACACTCCCAGGGTGCTCCAGAAGAAGCAAACCGCTTCTGAGTACTCTCTACCTACAAAATCCTGAAAAGAGTTGCCATAAGTCAGAATTGACTTGACAGCACATGAGTATTGATTAGCCTGAATTAAAGTAGCCCTCCTGAAGCAATGGTCAGAGTCCTGCTGCTGATTGACACTTATGCAAGTCTCAGCGGCAAATTGCCATTCATTAACAAGGTGCCGGTTATGTTCCTAGATCTGCACCTGATGAGCAGCAGATGGCTGCCAAGAGTTAATGTGATTTCCCTTGTCAGTAAGTAGTGGGATTGTGGCCAGTGGGTCTTGTTAAGTCAGTGCTAACCCAAGTCCAGGCCATAGTGTCATATAGTTCTGAGTAGAACTGGACTGAGTCTTTTGTATTTACTAAACATTTCAATGCAGATTTCTATGCAGGCTTCTTTCCTTCAAATTATTAATAAATGTCGAAATATCATGGAATAGACTTGGTGGTTGAAATCTTGTTGTTTAGAGTAAGGAGTTGCTCAAAAGTAGACCTACTGAATCATTGGGGATTTGGTAAGTCAACTTCTCCACACGTTCCATGGATTCAAATGGGCCTACTATATTTACAACCTGCTTTAGTGTAGTAAATCCCCATAAAGTTGGGCAATTTCAGTCAATGGGAATTACAGAGGAGTTGACTCACCAAATCTTCCATGATTCAGTGATCCTAATCTAGTGCGACATACTAGAATAACTCCAGACGAGGGCGAGATGTGCCTCCAGGACCTGTTGATTCTATCAGGGATGAGATTTTCAGCTTTCTTAGACTACAAATCACTTAATTCCCCATGCTGGCAGGTTTACCCGACTTGTGCATACTCAAATATAGCTCACATGGGAGAAAAGGACTAAACCAGAAGACTTAGAGCTTAGCTCAGCGTAGCTCCACCTTCCTTCCTGTTTAGAAGGAAAGTTTTCAGCTAGCACTGGGGCAGGTACAGGAAGTGTGGATGGGGTTAAGTCTCAAAGTCAAGTTTAGGCTCTTTCGACCAGGCAAGTCACATTTAGGTGTCTTTCAGGTAGAACTCCCAGCATGGAGAATTATGGGCTTTGTTGACCAAGTAATCTGAAAACCCCATCCTTAGTTTCTGTCCCCCAGCTTAGGATATAGATATATGGTGGTGAGGAAGTAGATAGGGAACTCAGAAGCCGATGGTTGTCATGTTGGCCAAACATGGTTGGGATTGGGAGCAGATCTAGTATTTTCTAAGACCTCAGACTGTTTCTGAGCAACCTATTGAAGCAGAGAGATGAGGAAAGAAGCGTACCCATCACAAATGGGTTTCATGAGATGCAGAAAAATAAAGGTGTGGTTCAATTTGATGCACCCAGCTGTGCAACTTTGTCCTCGTTTCAGGCTAATGTTGCTGCATATAACAAAGAGACATGCTACAACTTTATTGCTACCTGTCGTTGTAGTAAATGACCTGGTTTTAAATACAAATTTGCATCTAATAACATTCCTTGAAGCTGCGTGCTAAATTTCATTCTCAATCTTTCCTCTCTCCCTCCACCCCAAGTGTGCTGAGTTTTTTAAGTCACTGTACATCTTGTGTCTTTAAATAATGTATTAGGAACATTGTCAAGTCTGTAAGTGCTTTTTTAATGAGAGTGTGAAGATTTAATGGGGTTAGATTGCTTTCCATGACATTTTGGAGTGACTTAATTGTAACAGCAGAAAGAGGCTGTATTTTAAAGTTTTCTAAGTATGTCAGGCTGTGGATTGCGGTTGAGCGCTTTGTAGGCAACATGAATGATGGATTTGGTGACTTTCCCTTTGCTGTTTCCAAATGCCAGCTTTTGTTGAATAATAATGTAGTTTCCAAAGCAAATGCTTATTTGTTGGAATTTAAAAAGTAACATTTCTTCTGTACCTTGGAATAGCAAGCACAGTTATTCCTGTAATATTTTTTTTAAAGTATTTTGGTCAGTGTAGTAGTCAAGTGACGGCTTGTGGGATCAAAGCCCCTGGACTTTCTGAGTAGCAGGGATTGTAATTTCAGCTGCCCTCCTCACCAGACATTCCTGTTTCATCTGAGGTTCATCACAATCCTCACATTCTTCCTAAGAATCATATGTTGATTGAAATTCTGTTGCTTAACATCATAATTTGCAACAAGATTCAGCCCATTTGAATCAATGCAATTTATGGAGGACTTGACTCAGCAAATTCTCACTGATTTATGGGCCTATTTTAGTTTGATTTATTACACTAAGCAACAGGATTTTAGCCAATGTTGCAAGCTATTCCCGATTGCAAAACAAAGTAGTGGAGGTGGTTTGGCCTCGAAAGGGCCATTAAGAGCTATTACTTTCACAAAAGATCACCTCCTCCTTTAGCCACCTTGGGTCCTTTCAGGGAGAAAGGCGAGGTAGAAATATTTTAAATAAATGAATAAAATAAATAATTGATAACAAATGATCCAGCTTGCTTCATCACAGTGATTTTGTTTTGTTTTGTTTAAGCATCTCTGGGATTAAAAAAAACTCCCAACCTCTTACAAAAAATACTCCTGGACTCTTATAATTTTGGTACAGGGGGAAATAACCTTTGATTTTTTTTTTCATTTTCACCTGCAATAATGCCTGAGCTTCTGTTGTTTAGAACAGTAAGATGCGACAGAGTATCAATATGTGTTTGAATTGAATCAATAGGGGTTTGGTAAGTTAAGTCTTCTGTAAGTTCCATTGATTCAAACAGACCTGGTCTAGTTGCAACGAGAGAAATGCAACTTACTGTGCTAAGGAATTCAGCCAATTAACTATACAAAGATTTATATCCCTATTATTCACGGAGTAGTTTTGAGTGTTCCTGAACCCTAAGTGGAGATCCTTGAGTTCATTCAACCTCATTATCTACAAGCCTGAAATTCAAGAAAAATTGTAAAGTGAGCAAAAAAAAAAAAAAGTTTATTTCAGGGATATGGGGGGGGGGAGGGGGGAAGGAACCGGGCATGTGATGTACAGATTTGTAGTAAAGTACCATGCTGGTTAGATGGTCCTTTCCTCTGATTAGCAATGAAATTTGCGTGTTGGTACATTCTAGATATATTAGCTGTTGAAATGAGCGAGAGAAGATGGTAGAACTGTATTGTTTAAATCAGTGGTTCTTAACCTTGGGTTACTCAGGTGTTTTTGAACTGCAACTCCCAGAAACCCCAGTCAGCACAGCTGGTGGTGAAGGCTTCTGGGAGTTGCAGTCCAAAAACACCTGAGTAACCCAAGGTTAAGAACCACTGGTTTAAATGACACCTAAAATGTGAAAAATCTCCTTTCTGGCTATTATTATTGTTGTTTAGTTATTACCACAGGGATATTATACTACTGTACTATTAGTGTATAGTTATTTTCTGTTTATATGTTGATTTATTTAGCCTTTCCAACATAAGGGAAAATATGTCACTAGCCCACAAGGAAAAAAAGTCAGTGTAATAGGCACTGGGTGGGAAGCCCCTTTGCCCTTAATCTAGCTATGATTTTATCTGTTCGCTTCTGGCAAAGGCTAGCGGGAGAACCCAGGTTGCAGTGTGAGGTTGCAAAACTACAATGCACAGATAGATTTGTTAGCACTAGTCAAGCTTGATTAGACAAGATTAAATCGACAGCGGTAGCATCTGGGGGTTTCAGCTTGCAAGGGACATCCGAATGGCTCCTAAGAGCTTCTTCAAATCCTGTTAGGGCAGTTAATCTGATTGCAGAGCGCATGGAAAGGCCTGTATAAACTTCACCACCATAATAACTTTCTGTGGTTGTCTAATCTTTTAAAGGGAATTGCTGCAAAGCGTTTGAGTAGCTCATGTTAGAGTCCGGGAGAATCTGCTCGGTTTGCATTTCAAAATGCACTGCCAGAATCTTCATGGCATGAATAAATGCACTCACTGGGATGCAAGTCACCTTTCACAGTTTTCGCCCTTCTCTGAAATTTGCAGTGTAATCCTCTGATTTTAAAAATTGCATACCAAAATGTGTAAATTCATAATAACACTTTGCAAAAAGAAATCAGAGGAAGTGCTTGCAGACTGGGGATGTTCACGGATGTCCTGGCAAAAAAGGTGACTGAACTTTTTGTGGGCATGTGACTGTGCACACGGTTTTGGTATGGTGTTTAAAATATTGGGAACAGATGCAATAACTTCTGCTTGGGGGGGAAGTGAGTATAACAGGCAACGGAAAGGCAATTTTGGCCACCTCTTTCGCATTTTAATTGTGTAAAAAACCCACAAAATACAGACCAAATTTCCTCCAATTGTAGAGCCTTCCCTCTTTTATTTTTCTACTTTGTCCAACTGTGATCGGGTTCTTCTCCTGCCATGGGCGATCTTAAAGTTTGTGCGGGAATGAGAGTCGGAGGCGAGTTTAAAACTTTAACAGTGTCTTCTTTATTCTTTAACACATCTAACTCGACAGCATCAAATGGGTCTAGCAAACTCAACTCAGGTAAAAGCTTGTAACCGCGGACCTTCACATCAGGAGTTGCGAGGTCACTCCTCACATCGGGGCTATTCCAAAGTGCTCCCGATCTGTCATGGGCCTCAAAGACGTGCTCTGCACCGCGCAGATCGTGTCACAGCAGGGTTGTCTCGCCTAGTCCCCCTCGCGCGGCTGCTGGTGGAAAGAGGGACTGGGACAAATTACCTTACTCCCCCCATGCTGGTTGCGTGGATATACAACTACTGTGCATTCCAAAGGTTCAAGGTACTCACTCCCAACTTTGGCGCCTGGCAGGTCAGGTAGTAAGCCTCCAGCTGTTCGTAAGTTCGGAAACTCTTTAATCAACCCTAACACCTCCTCCTGCTCTGACTCCTTCTCCGTTTGTACTGCCTGATCTCTCTTTTCAAGTCTTGGATCCTCCGTTGCTATTCTGAAACTGCATGCGCTTTCTCCCCCTTTTATCTCCTCCTCCCAAACAATTGAATCCAGCTCCTCCCCCTTGTCATCAGTCAAACAGACCTCCAACGCCTCCTTCCCTGTCCCCCTCCTCCTGCTCTATTTCCACTAGCACCCCTTCTATGCAGCCATGGTCCTCCTCAATGGTCTGCACACTGGTTGTTCCTCCTTCACAACATCCTTTTTGGTCCTTTTTCATAACAAATAATTAATTTATCATTGCTATGTCACCATTAGACATGGCACACATATACAAAATCACCTGCCTTATACCAGATCACTTCATGCATGTCTTCTGTGCCGCAACACGGTGCCAGTGGGCCACATGTGGCCTTCAGAAGGCATCAGTGCAGCCCAAGTAGGCACTCAAGTTGTCATCAACCTCTGCTATCTCTTCCACCAAACCACATCCCTTTAAGTTTCATCGTTTGGTAAACTAAGAGTATTCCTGACTTGGAAGGGTGGGGTACAATACAGTTTCTCTTCTTGTCATCTCCATGTAGGTCATGCTTTTTATAGTTCAGCCGCTGGCTGGATAGCTCAGTGGCTTAGGTTTCTAGCTGTGGACCCTGAGGTTGATAGTTCAGTTCCCCTCCTATGAGGAGAGCCAGCCTATGTGGCCTTGGGCAAGCTGCAAACTCCCAAGATACTTCCAGAAGAAGTGACTGGGAATGCTCTTCTGAGTGTGCTCTGCCTGGAAAAACCCCAAAGAGAGTCACCAATAGTTGGAATTGATTCGACGGCACATTGTCGTCATCATCCTTATTATGTTTCATCCAGTATTTAGTGGGTTGAAGCAAAGAACGTCTTAGGAAGGGGAGAAGTAGACAGACAATTAACCTTTCCATAGCTGTTTGTTTGTCTCTATATCTGAGCATGCTTAACGATACACTGAGATATCATAATCCCTCACACAACAAGTGACAGAACAGAGTCCTCCTCTGTTGAGCATTGGGTTATTTCCAATCATTTCTCTGTTTTTGTCTGTGAAACATTGGCGGTTGTATCTTATGAACATTAAGACAGAAAGAAGCTGGGGATTACCGAAGGGAACACTTCTGCTTGCATGAGAAACTCAAAGGTACAGCCTTTCTCCATAAAATCTTTACAGATTAAAAAAAAGTCAGGACATCAGAAAGAAGTGGGGGGGGCAGAACCCTTTCACTTAATAGGCTAACATAACATGCACCACAAATCCTAGAGTTAGATGGGATCATGAATGACAATCCTGTCTGTTTAGCCTGGAGAAGAGGATTCAAGAGATAAGAGCTGCTCAATGGCAAAATGGAGCACCTCAGAAGAGGATGTATTTTCCTTTGCTGGTGGTTTTTAAACAAAAGCTGGCTGGCCAATGATCATAGGTGTTTTAGTTGTGGATTTTCTGCAGGGGCAAGATATTGTACCGAGTGACCCTTGGGGTCCCTTCCAAACGTGTAAGTCTCTTTTCTAAAGACACAGAATTCTTTCAACCATTTTTCATAAGTCTAGACCCCCTGCCTCTGATCGTGGAGCGTAATGTAGCGTTAGAAGCCATTGATAACCTTATTTCCCATGAATCTGTACAATCCTTTTACATGGATGATTTTTGTATAATCATCCATATTGATAATTTTTAGCAAAATTCTGTAGTAGGCCCTTTATCTGCTTCATGAAAGGATCTTAGTTTCTGCATTTTGAAGAAAAGCCTACCTTGTCCTTGTGGGAGAGGACAAAAAATCACACACACACCCTCTGTGTGTGTGTGTGTGTGTGTGTGTGTGTGTGTGTGAGAGAGAGAGAGAGAGAGAGAGAGAGAGAGAAAGAGAGAGAGAGAAATAAACCAATAGTCAAAGGGATAGAGTAATAACACAGAGCAAGCACAGATGATTGGTTTCTGGGGCATCTTAAACTTCAGATAGCTTGTTTGTATCTTTGTTAATAATTAGCTTTTCTGACCTTGTTGACCCATGCCTCTCTTTCAACAGGGGGCAGGGAATCTGACAAGTTTGCCAAACACCTCCTCAGGGTGTTTCATGGCATTGAGACATCCGCAATTGCCAAGGACAAGCCTTTTAGCAAGAGTGTTTCACATCCGTTATCTGATGTGTGTGCAATCTAGTCCCCTTGTTTACCCTTTTAGTGAGAATATTGTTTGAAGTAACTCTTTTTGTTGCCATTTCACATATGGAGGCAGTAGACTAGGAATGGTGTTCCAGCGGGAAGTCTTGTACACCCTTCCATCATTGTGCAGCCTTCTTTTGTAACATTCTGTGCAATAAAATGAAATCCTAACTTTTCCGTAGTACTGTACAACAAAAGAAACATTGAACCACTTGACAGATGTTTTAAATGAATGAAAAAGCAAGGCACTAACTGTGTGCTAATTCTCTATGTTTGTGCCTCTCTTTTTAAAAAAATTGAGCACAACTGATTGTTGGCATGATCTGCTTTTGATTAATTTGCCACGAGGTTGGCTTTTCATATTCCATATGGCACTGCAAGGTATCAAGGAAAAAAAGGGAATTAAACACACACGCCACACCTTTGCAAACACAGGGGGATCTATATAGCAAAAGACTACAGTGTTAACTGAATTCTTTAGTAAACCTTTTTTTGATGGGGAGTATAAAGCAAATCCCTGATGAACTGTCAATGAGATGGAGAAACACCTGTTGCTGTCAGGGTCTCCCAGTGACTCCCTGGCATAAACCTGGTTGCAACAGGTGTTCATTGAATAACAGGCTGGAAAGATAAAAGCATAGAAAACTGCATTCTCCAGAGCAGATGATAGTGTGGGATTTTCGGATTTTTGAACTACAAATCCTGCAGTTCTCCGTTGATAGACACCTCAGTGTGGCTTATCTAGAAGGAAGGCCTCAGGTGGAAGAATTTGAGGCTCAGCTAGGTCTAGCATCCTGTTCAGGAGGAAAAGTCCCAGATAGTACTGGGGCAGGAACAGGAAGCTTGGGCGGAGCGAGGCCTACCTGAGAGCCTTCCAGTGGAGCCCTTTCTCCCAGGTGGCCACATATTGGTGTTTGGCTGTCAGGTAGAACTCACAGAATGGAGAATTACAGGATTTTGAGACCAGAAAATCCAAAAATCCTAGTAAATATCTTTAATTTATTTATTTATTTATTTATTTATTTATTTGATTTATATCCCGCCCATCTGGTATAATTATACCACTCTGAGCGGCTGTGGTTTGTTCTTATTCTGTGCTGCCAAGTCAATTCCAAGTTATGAGGACCTCCCAAAAAAGGCTTTCAAATGATATAAGATATTCAAGGAGTAGAATGAAGAAAGGAAGGAATCTAGTTAGCTGCTGAGAAATTTACCTGCACATTGGAGGTCAAGCAGTAGTTGATGACACAGAGTTTCACACACACACACCCTAGGTCAGAGCCTATTATTTTTCCCTTTTTGATGTTTTGTGTTCTCACAATTTGGAGAAATTCAAAACCATACAAATACTTTGCCATATTCAGATACAAATAAAAGCAGACAGGCTACATATCAGCCCAAAGCAATTTGACTGCAGTGTGCAATACAAATAATTCAGACTGAATCAAGGCTGATGGTATTCCCCTCCCTAAAACTTCTACCATTGTCATTAATTGCACAGTAGCAAGAGTAGAGGTTGGGTAGCAAACTAAGTGGTGTCATTTTGAGTAATACTCTGCCTTAACATCTGGCGATTTTGCCCATTGCTTCACCAGTGGGTACCGCCATCCTTATTGTCACCCTAGACATGGATGATGAGGGGAACCAAATGACTTTGGAAAAAGAAATAGGGCAAAGGAATTGAGTTGATGTTCTCTTTGGGTGTGCCCCTCTTTCTTTCTGTCTCTCTCACACACTGCAGGAATTCTAAAAGACTTTGGCTTCAGAAAGTTCTTCACAAATGAAGACTCCTGTTGAAGATGACCACAGAGGGCAATGGAGTGCAACATTGATTTGTCTCTATTTTAGGTGATGCCTGACTATTTTTGACAAGGCCATGCCACAAGGCCTCAGCTGTGTATTTCACAGTACTCTCTGCCTTGTCATTCATGATAGCTTTTCTGAGCCATCCATTCTTCTGGGAGAATTTGAGCAGAGGTTCCCACAAGCAAAAGGTCAGCCCACTAACAAGCTTGGAAACAGACATGTGGTTAAAAGAACGTCGGGATAATTAAATGGCTCACAATGTTTTCAAGTCTTAGTGCCTCCGCTTAACCTACTTCAGCAGGCACACGGAGGGAAAGCGTAACTGTTGAAATGTTTGGTCAGGGGCCAGTTGCCTGTAGAGGGAGCTTTTTGTTGTGTGGAAATTTTAGAAAAAGGGGAATTGGTGGCTAAGTGGATGCAATTAACATGTGAGCTTTTGATTACGCAAATAACATCCATGAGAGTGCCTGACCACCATCATGGCTGCAGTAGACAGACAGAGAAATTGTTGTCACCCTTCCTTTCCTTGCCATGGTTCCACAGCAATTGTATCTCCCACACCCAACACTCATCTGCTTCTGTTTGAGTTCAAAGGGGAGATATTTGTTTATGAAGAATCTTCTCTCATCCAATGCAAATAGATGTTAGGGTCTGGGGGGTGGATTTGACTCTCTTTTCCGCATACCCTCCCCTATCAATACTGCTCTGGACCCAGCCACCCCCAGGAATGACACAGAATTTTCACTGAGTTTCTGTTTTTAAGTGAAAGGTCTCCATTTCCAGTTCTTGCCATTTGGGACCAAATCCTGTATCCTTTGGACTTTTGTATTCCTTGAATGTTGTGGTGCATCTTTCAACTCAGGTAACGCATACAATGTATGCATTCTAAGAACAATACTGTATGGTTATCAGGGTAAATGCACAAAAATAAGTATGGGCTTGATCAGATGGGCATTTGGCCCACTGTTTGGTCTGCTGCAGGAACAGGTTGGTTTACTCTTTTTCCTGGTGATCGCATGATGTAATCACTGGAACGAACTAAAATGTCCCCATAGTGGTCCTACTGGATCTCTCTGTTTTGGGTCTGTTTCCATGTACAGTATGATCATTGGGAATGAACCAAAAGTGAGCCTTCCTGACTGTCAAGGCTTATTCTGATTGGGATTTCCAATATCCTGAAGTGTCTTAATAAATGAGCCACTTCAGGATATCAGTAAAATTGACACTTCCTCTACTCCTCAGTGGAGGGATGGGGGAAATGAAATTTCTGTTAAAACTCTGGTAGGCTAACATTGAGGTGCTACATCACTTATTTTTCCCCCTTTGGTTTCCCTTAAAGGACCAATCAAGAAACTGCCCGCAGCCTAGCATCACACTAAATGGCATATCATACCTCCGTTTAGCCCACACTAGTCTATTCCTAAAGAACCTATATAGAGGAGGCCTCTGTCAGGAAAAACACTAAATGCATATTACATAATAACTGAACAAAATAAACTAGCATATTGCCTTGAACACACTGATGTGCTCTGATTTTGGAAGCTAGACAGGTCAAGCCTGGTTAAAACTGGGGTGGGCGACCACCAGTAAATTCCAAGGAATCCCATGAAGAACAAGTAAGAGCTCTCTGGAATCCTAGCAAGCTGTTCCTGCTGCTCTGAGTTGACAGTTATGGTCTAGATCAGTGGTTCCCAGTCTTGGGTAGCCCAGGTGTTCTTGGACTGCATTCCCCAGAAGCCTTCACCACCAGTTGTTCTTCTAGCTGGGGTTTCGGGAAGTTGCAGTCCAAGAATACCTGGGTTACCCAAGTTTGGGAACCACTGATCTAGATGGACGCATGGTCTAACCCTATATTCCTGTGTTGCCCTTTGTATGATTGTATGAATGTAAATTGCTCTCATTTTGTCTTTGATATCCTTCTTCTCCAAATGGTAAAGGAAGAGAATGGGGAAATCGATCTAGCCACTCCCTGGGTCACTATTTGATGCACAGATTTATTCTCTATAAAACTCCAGATGCTCCAGGTACTAGCCTGCCTGAGAAAATGCAGGGACTGGTTTAACAGCTGCTTATTTAAGGCCATTCCTTAGCCACACATTTTGAGCTCCTTAGCAAGGGAGGCAAGCTTTCTCGGAGTATTTGAAGAGTATTGAAGTTCAGAATCTAACATTATTCCTTCCTAAGGGATAATGAAAAGTAGAAAATAATGACACCGGAGGGGCTCATTGATTGAAGATCTGAGCCTCTTTTATTCTCCTTCTTTTTCTTCAGAAGGTTAAAAGCTCTTGGCCACTGTACTTTGTAGAAAACAAGAGAGTGAAGGAATAGTATGTGTGCTTGCTCAAGGAGAGTGTATGCAACTACAAGAGGGGAGCTCATTGTTACAGAAGAGCCTTGTTGAGCAGCACAGCTCAGAGAGAGAGGAGACCAAAGGCTTTGGGGTTTGTTAAAGGGATGTTAGAAATTAGAGAAAGATACCTCCATTCAAGCTGGGCCAAAGGCAGGGTGCCTCTGTCATTAGAACAAAGGCAGAATCCTCTGCCAGCGAAATGACAGCAAGTTCACCTGCACCTTTTCTTCTCCAAAATACCCCCCCCCCAAGGACCTCATGGAATCACACAGAATCTTTCCAAAAGGTTGTCTCATCCCATCCTTGTTTCATCACAGGAAGAGTAAAAAAATATTTTTTTCTTGCCCTACAAGAGAGTGAGGATATTTGTTATTGAAGATGAACTGCTGGATACCTCAGTGGTTTGGGAGTTCAGTTCCCCACTGTTCCTGCCTGACAGGGGCTGGACTTGATGATCCCTGGGATCCCTTCCATCTCTGTAGTTCTAAGATGATGATGATAGAACAGAAAGAGAATTTTTTTCACGTGGGGTTTGTGTGCTTGATCAAGTGGCCCAGAAGCAGCTGCAGCTCTGCAAATTTAAATACAGTGGTGCCTCACTTAACAGGCGCTCCGTTTAGCGACGAAATCGCTTAGCGATGACTTTTTTGGAGTGTTTTTGCACTTCATTTAGCGATGGTCCCTATGGGTGATTTTTGCTTAGCGATGGTTGGGACCATGCTTCGCATAGTGATTAAATTTTGGGTCCCCTGTTTCGCTTAACGATGGTTTAAACAGCCTCATGTTTGCTGTTTTTTAAATGTTTTTCTGTTATTTATAAAGTTAAAGTTTACTGTTTAAAATGTTTGAAATCATAAAATGCACTTAATAAACCCTTTGTTAACCCAATTTGACTTTGTTCTGCTTCTTTTTTAATTTGTTGTTTTATTTTTTCCCCCATTGAGATGCATTGAATAGGTTTCAATGCATTTCAATTGGGGAACCGCGTTTCGCTTAGCGATGTTTCCTATGGCAATTTTCGCTTAAGGACGGCAATTCATTCCTATTGGAACAGATTATCCAGTTTTCAATGCATTTCAGTGGGAAACCACGTTTCGCTTAGCGATGAAATCGCTTAGCAGCAATTTTTTCGGAACGAATTAACATCGCTAAGCGAGCCATCACTGTATTTAACAGGATGCTGACCTAAAACAAATAAACCTTTAATACAAATATCATAACGTGTGGAAACAACTGTGGTTCCTGCTTTGTTTCCTATATTTTTCAAGATCAGAAGCCTCAGAGAGGATGCTTGTGTTTTTAGCACTCAAACATTTTTCTGTGCCTGCTGTGTATATGTGTGCACACATGTTTTGCTCTATTAAAGGATAGGGCAAATGTTTTTACACAGTTTGCCAAAGTTATGGACAGCTCAGGATTAAAATAGCACTTTTTAGCCGAAATCTGGTTGATTATCAGAGTCGTTGTCGTTTAGTCATTTAGTCATGTCCAACTCTTCATGACCTCATGGACCAGAGCACGCCAGGCCCTCCTGTCTTCCACTGCCTCCCGGAGTTGTGTCAAATTCATGTTGGTTGCTTCAATGACACTGTCCAACCATCTCATCCTCTGTCATCCCCTTCTCCTCTTGCATTCACTCTTTCCCAACATCAGGGTCTTTTCCAGGGAGTCTTCTCTTCTCATGAGATGGCCAAAGTATTGGAGCCTCAGCTTCAGGATCTGTCCTTCCAGTGAGCACTCAGGGTTGATTTCCTTCAGAATGGATAGGTTTGTTCTCCTTGCAGTCCAGGGGACTCTCAAGAGCCTCCTCCAGCACCAGATTATCAGAGTATGTTGCAACTAAAATAGGCCTATTGAATCAATGGAACTTATGGACCAGTGGACCAGTGATTCAATGTGCCTACTTTAGTTACAACTTACTAGACTAAGCAACGGGATTTCAGCCTTTGTATCACTCTTACCTAGAAAAGAAGAATCTCATCAAGGTTGAAAATTCCATATTGAGATATCTTCAGAAGCTCAGACAGCCAAAATTGGTGAGAAAGAAGAATTTAACGAGTACTCTTTCAATTCCTACCACAAACTTTGAGTATAAACTGTACAGTATGTGAGGAAGATTCTAGTGAGGACAAGGCTTAAGGTTTCTTGAGAGAGTGGCATCTGCCTGTCTGATATCCATCAACTAACATCCTTGGGCTTGTAAGCCATGGTTTTGGCAGAACTGAGACAGCATCAGATTACTTAGTGGAAGAGAGCTTCAGGCTCAGCAAGAGCTATCCATGGTCCTGAATTCCTGCCAATCTCAAATATCACAAAGACAAGTGAAGCCCTTTCCACATTTTAGCCAGCTCCAGCATAGCGACAGGGCCGGCAGCACTCCATGTCTTGACAACTTTCTAAAGGTTTCTGTCGGTTTTGAGTTTCCATAGTCATCTTAAGGTGGAGAGAACCCTGGCCAGAAGGTCCCACTTGGAGCTGTCCATGGTCCCTGCCCTCTGTGCAAGGAGCCTTTTGACTTGGCTTGACCTGCCACAACTGGATTCATTGAGATTATTATTATTATTATTTGCCATTCTTGAGCATGAATGAGACAGGATAGCAAGATTAGGCCTAAGATGAAAGAACATATGAATGGGAAGCCATTTTACCCCAAAGTCCCACAAAACATAGAGCAAACGTAGAGGGAGACAAACTGGGAAGGATGGCTTCTGAACACAGAAGCTTGATAGAGGTGCCAGTCTAATTTAGCTCCTCCTGCTGAGCTACAGTATGGAATTCAGGCATTCTCTTAGGTCATGAGATGAATCAGCCCGACTTTGGTGGCAACATTCACTTTTCTGCTTCCCAGTTGTGTGGGGAACATTTTATGTAACTACCTCACCTCAAGATATAAAAGCCCTAAGTGTTTCATCTCTTTGGCAAACAGAGGCTTTCTGGAGAAAGGTTTAAACTTCAAAGTGAACTATGCTAAAACATTTAGAAGATAAAAATTTAAAAGTATCAGGGGCAGCAGGGGAGGAAAGGGAGATGTAAGGATGTGCTGGATGCCTGTTGGAAAGATTTTACAAATGGCTGTTCTCCACAGAGTCAGTCAAGGTTTTCACTTAACCTCCCACAGGGTAGCTGTAAACAAGAAGCTGTGCTTGAAGACTTGAAGCCTTACTTTCTGTAATACTAGGAAAGTGGTGAGAGCATATCTTATAGTGCATATTCCAAGAGACACGAGGAGAACATCCCTTATGGTGCATACGTGGAGTCCTGGAAGTTGTGTATTTTCTGTGATAGTGTAGGAGGTTCACCTTGTCCTTCATCATTTTTTCTTGGACTGGTGCCAGTCATGGCCCTGTGCAGCTATATGACACATTTATTGATGACCAAGCTTGCTGTTCATGAAGCAGGCTACAGATTTTCCTGGGAAGAAAAGCCCTCATTTTTTAATTCCTCTGTAAATATGAAAGGACAAATGTAAACTGTAAGGGAAACCAGATGGGCTAACTATTTCTGGAGCTCTTTATGCATACATTGTGTCTCAGATTAGCATTCATTAAGTCAAAGGAGGAGAGGGTGGGTTGGAGAATAAGCTGTCCCAACCAGCATTAAACCAGTAGCCCTGGCAAAGCGCCAAGACAGCTCTTGTGGATTAATTGTTTTATAACTGCTTTAATTAAAACCGTTCTGTGTATGATTAACCTAAAAGTTTTTTTCATTTCCACCAAATTGTCGAACAAATGAGACATTAATATTTTACATTAACAGCGGTGCTGTTGCTTCAGTGTTCTGAACAGCTTGGGTTGTGTTTACTCTAAAAGCAGATATTAATGGGTTGGTAAATCCGTCTTTCCAGGGACAGATTCACAATGCTATGTGAGCAAAATTCAACATGACTTAATTTTTGTGGCAGATTTGGGACTCCCATGCTGGTCTTTTAAACATCTTGATGAAAACAGCAGTTTGGCAGTTGAACCAGTGAGGGAGAGGGATGGTGGGACAGAGTGGACCGGCATCTGCTGGGGATGCTCTGACGCTGGGTATCCTGAAAGGAGCAGGGGTTTAGGATCATTCTGTTTAGGGGGTGGCAATAAATGATGAATATTATCAATTACTAATTAATAGATGACAACAGTCAGTAAAATAAGAAAATATTTTTTTAAAAAAAAATACTTGAAATTGGTCATAAAAGATCAGACTATTCAAAGCACAAGGCCATATTCCTGTTGATACCAAACTTCATAACATTAGCTATGAGGTTCCTGACTGGCTATGAATAAACCCTGATCATCGTCTGGCTATGTGCTATGCATCCATCCATCAATGCATATGAATGCTAAGCATGACACATGGTAGCGCATAAGCCTACTGTTTCACAGTGTCTAGCTGCAGAGGTACGTTCAGACTGTTAATAACATTGTAGACAAGTTGTGTTTTCTAGTGCATCATTACCCAAAATCACCTTGTTAAGCTTTCAAATCAGGGGAAGGCAGACTATTTTAGAGTAAATGAACATGGACAGATGGTAAAGTGTTTCCAGCTATATGAACTTGTGGCAGCAGAGAGGCTTACGACATGATTTTAGATGCAAGATTGAAGGGGGGAGGGGGAGAATATAGAAAAGTGTTCTTTTTTCCCTCACCTGTGAAATGTTGGAGGGTTTATTGTTGGTCTTGCCAACCCAGAGAAAGCGAGTGAAGGGGGAAATTATATGAGATATCAGCTTTGCAATTAGAAACTGAAAGCATGAGGTTTGCACTTCTCCCCAAATTGCAAATTAACTTGCTTTTGCTTGGTCATCAGGAGGTAAACAAGGAGACACCTTTGCACATTGATCATGCAGCTTTGAAGGAAAATTTATCTGCAGGGGTTATGTTCTATCAATTTCTAATGATGAAGCTGGTATGCTGTGTAGTTTGAAGATAAGGTATCCATAGAAGAGAAGGGAAATGCATGACAGATCTGATGGTGGATGACTTCAGTGCAAAGCTTTAGGAAAGGATCTTGATTTTCCTGAACACATATTACATGAGATTTATCACCACACGCAAGTAACAGTTGAAGTAGTTTAACTCATCATGTCATTAATATCTTCAATAGGAAGACAAAAACTTTGTAACAACAGTGCATCAGATCACAAAAATATGAGCTCATGGAGCTCAGGCACATTTTTAAAAGTATTCAGTGTTTGCTTTGGAGGATTTCTATCCGGATGGACTTCATGAACATTGATCATTAAAGAAGCCAAATGCACCCTTGTATAGTGCTTCTCTGTCTGGTTTCCATCTTGACCCTTCAACTCCAAAGCTCTTTCATGAGGTGCATGGCAAGTCAGCTTCTGTGCAGGCTGCCGGGATGAAAAGCTATAGACTGAATTCATTGTTCCTCTCCATTTACCCTTATGGCCAAGCATCAGCTGTTAGTTCCTGCCTCACTGGCTCCCAACTTTTACCCTATTGAGTCTCTTCACACAGAAACTTTTTGCTTCAGGAGCAATATTACAGATTATGGTCCAGAATGTTCTGGACCCCCACAGTGCCAAGCCACTGTTCCAGGAGAAGATGATGCTTATGCAGCTGGATTTTGACTTCAAGTCTGAGACTTCCAGAGACAATGAAATTATTCACTCTGGACAGAATGGGATTAAGTGATTTGAATTTAAAAAGGGGATTTCAGAGAGGGATAAATGGCTGGGAATGAAATGTGATTTAAATGAGGAAAGAAATAGTAAAAACAATAAGTTTCAAAGTATGGGCAGTCCCATTATTTCTCAAATTTGTGTGGTTAGGAAACATTTCCTCATTTCTTGTAGACCAGTGGTTCCCAACCTAGGGTAACCCAGGTGTTCTTGGACTGCAGCTCCCAGAAACCTCAGGCAGCATAGCTGGTGGTGAAGGCTTCTGGGAGTTGCAGTCCAAGAATATCTGGGGACGCAAGGTTGGGAACCGGTGCTCTTGACCAATGGATTCTGACAAAGAGTCCCTGCATGTTGTTGGATTGTCCCCTTTTCCTCCATGCCAGGAAAAAAATGCAATGTGACCAGCAACCATCTCCGGTATCATCAGTAAAGAATTGCACCCTGGCCTGTGCCCCACAGCTTTGGGGAGAAAGACCAAGAGGGAAAAATCCATTTTGGTCGCTAGAACACCGCTCATCATGGGCAAGGCTTGTCCTTTGTGTTGAACCATAGAGACATACCATCTGTCCCTTTGATCCATATGACTGAGGTTTTTCCACATGCTCTTGAACATACGCAAAGACAGGAGGCTTCGGGTACTTCAAAGTTTGTATTGGGGCTCCTTAGCCCGTTCATCTTAGGATTTCAAAGGTACCACTGCAGCTATGGTGCACTGTCTGAAGTCGTACACCTAAAAACCCATGAGCCGTCATTGTGACATTCACCATATGATTATAGGTTTATATGATTAAGATGTTAGACTGAAGTGTTAATTTTAATTCAGTTATCTCCATTTCAGCAGAGTTTTATGCCACTTGTTTCTGTGAGCTGCCCAGTTGCCCCCTCCATCACAACGCCAGTTAGCTGCTTAAACTCAATAATTTATTGAAGGTTAAATATAGGGTGAGAATGGGTGGCCTTTATACAACTGTCAACAGGATGTGTTTCTTTTAATGATAGCCTCCCAAGGACTACAGATCTCAAGGTCACTCTGGGGAAGGGAGATAAAACTCCCTTCTCCTCCACCAGGTCTGGTTTGGTTGGGATGTCATTACTAGTTTGTCATTTGGCAAGTTACACCCTGCTCCCTCAAGCAGAGAACCCTAAGCTACAAATCCTGTGATTCTACAGGATGAAAGTCAAAATAGTTCAATGCTATCAACCTGCCATAAATGCAGATAATAAATGCACATGGATTCTCTTTATCATGGATGGATCTCAGTTCCAAGGTTACTGTGACTGTAACTTTACCCTGTCCCTCACAAGGGTGAACGACCAGTGAGATGGTTCTCCCTCAAGGGTGCACAGAATCTGGAGAAGTCCTGCATGCTGTCTTGAGAATGTGCTCATCGGCAATGACATACGAATTGTGCATACTCTAATTCCAGAATTCATTAGCAAGATTATCCGAGTTGAAACTATTCACTGAGAGAAGTGGAAAAAAATAAAAGAACAGAAAGGAGAAGGTTTGGCCAGCCTTGCATAAGTATGTGACAATACAGGAAAATCCCTCTTTTGAATCAAATTTCTTGCAAAGAGAGAGAACAAAGCAGAAAGATCAACTGTTCTCTGTGTCTTGATTATTTGAAGCATCATCACAGAAATAGGTTAAGTTTGCTTCTATGGTAGTGCTGTCTTAAGCAGCATAATACTCAGTGTGCTGTAGTGGATAGAATGATGGACTAGGACTCAGCAGGCGTGGGTTGGAATCTCCCCTGCTCAGCCATGGAAATTCACGGGGTGGGGGAACACTCCTTAAATATCTTGAAAGCCCTGTTAAGGTCACTGTATGTTGTTTCTGACTTGAATATGTGACTGAAGGTTCACACCCATCTCTAATGCTAATATTAAAAAAAGTAGAATAACTTCGAAGAATATATTTGGACTTCAATAACGTTTTATTTTGGAACTACTCACAGAAATTGGTGCACAGCCTTGGAGAATATGATTTATCACCAAAAGCTCCCTGTTTGGTTTTTGTTTTGTATTCTTAATAGTCAAATAAAGGTATCATCTGTTCCTGCATTTGTATTCTTTCCAAGACCATATAGCCTTTTCCTGATTTTTCCAAAATTTGAAGATGATGACTAATATTTAATACATGTTTATTTAATTTATGCTTCACCTTTCTCCCCAAGAGGACCCATGGCAGCTTACAATATTAGTACAAGCCATGTGTATAGGCTAACAAATATGGCAAGGATTTGCCATTGCAGACTCATTATAATGTATAGGCATAAGAGCTGGACAGTGAAGAAAGCTGATGAGGGAGTGGGGAATGATTCTTCTGAAATGTGGTGCTGGATGAACACCTTGGGCTTCCAGTGAGATATAAGAGAGTTCTGGATTAAATCAAGCTTTGAACCTCACTAGAAGGTAAAATGACTAAATTGAGGCTGTTGTAGTTTCGACTTCTCATGAGAAGACAAGGCTCACCGGAGAAGACCACAATGCCAGGAAAAACATAAAAACAAGAAGAATGAGCCACTAGATGGATTCACTCAGTAAAGAAAATACAGGATGTTTACTTGGCAGGCTGTTAATAAGAGGATCTTTTGGCAGTCATTAATTCGTAGGGTCTCCATAAATTGGAAGCCACTTGTTGGCACTTATCAGCCACCGTATGAAATGTGGGTCATGAGCACAAGATGATATTCCCCAAACGGCTGTTCAGATGCTTAGACCAGAATGTTGCAGAGTTTTTAAGTGTGGCCTCCACCATATGGAGAGAGTAGGTAGCTGGCTTTTCTCGAAGGCAGCCAATAGCCAAGGGCAATGATTAGATGGCCCTTGTGGGTTCACCAGCATTGTCTTCAACACGGTCACTGCTTATGGTTGCCATTGTACATGAATGATTAATCAGGAAGATTGCTTGTAAACTGTGAGTAAACCAGACATTCGGTTGAGCCTGCAGGGAGAGACACAGTTTCTGGGCCCAGTGTGGCTTGTGTGTATGTGTGTGTGTGTCTGTTTGTGCAAATGTTGGAGCATTCCCCCGACGGTGATAAATTTACATGTAGCTTACATTCAGCGCTTCAGAGCTCACCATGGTTCACTAACTAATGAAAGAGATTAACAATCAAAGGTAAATATTTAATGTTTCTGTAATGCGTTTTTCAAGAGCACCGTAGCAAGAGTCGTGGGGGTTTAACTTGGAAAGATCAAATAAGATATGATACCATGTTTCCCCGAAAATAAGACCTAACCTGAAAACAATCCCTAGTATGATTTTTCAGGATGCTCGTAATATAAGTCCTATCCCAAAAATAAGCCCCTGTTAAGTGAAACCCCACCCTCCACCCTTGTGCAGCAACCAGATGATGACATGACTGCATTTGAATAAATGTAGACTGTTGTACTTGAAAAAAAATCCTCTGAAAATAAGCTGTAATATGTTTTTTGGAGCAAAAATTAATATAAGACCCGTCTTATTTTGGGGAAAACATGATAGTTTGATGCCTGACTCTGCAAATGAGGACCCGCTTGAAGAATTAAGGGTTGCAGAATCATAAACTTAGAGAATATTTAAGCAATAAACAAATGAGCAAGCAAAAAGTGATAACATTTTTTCATTGGTAGGGCCACTGGAAAAATCTCAGAGTATTGATTTAGAAGGAAACCACTGTGGTGAAATGCACTAGTAATCAATCTATAATGCGGTATGGATCCATAAAACTTTTCCCTTAGTTTTTTAAAAACATGACGTCTGTCTCCAGCTTTGTGTAATACAATCACTAAAACTACCCCATAAAAGCTTTTATTGATTTTTATAAGTTGTTTCCTCATGTCCGCGCCCCCACCCTTCAACCTTCCACTGTCACACATTTATACAAGCAATAGTATTATTTTCCTTTTTAGGTATGGCACGTTGCCATTCCTGCAACTCAGAACGGATATTCATTAATGGTTACGTTGGGTCAAGAGAAGAGGAGAATGGTTGAGCATGCATCTGGTCATTCGGTCCTTATGCTGCTTTCTTGCTACATTCAGCACAAAAGGACAGGCTGAACTGAAATACCTGGTATCGTTTGAGTTTGGGAAAAGCCAAGCTCATGTTGCGGAAGACTGAAATGTTCTGCCTCTTGTTAAAAGCATCATCTTACAGTGGTTCCCAGCCTTGGGTCCCCAAATGTTCCTGGACAGAAATCCTGGCCAGCATAGAGTGATGCTGTGCTTATTATATAATAACCATGTGCCATCAAATCAATTATTTTGATTACCCTTTTCAGGGTTTTTCAGATAGAGAATACTCAGAAGTGGTTGATTATTCCCTCCTTCTGGGGGTTTTCCCTGGGACTCTGTAGCTTGCCCAAGGCCAGCCAGGTGGCCTCTTCTGGGATGCAGAATGCGGAATTGAACTCCCAACCTCTTCTTTTAGATACTTAAACCACTCAGCTATCCAGCCAGCTGTGCTCCTTAACGTAACAAAATCCACAACCACGGGACTAATATCCCCTACCCCTTTTCCTCTGATTTCTTGGAACTCTCCTGTTGTTACTACCCTGGCAGCAAATAGGAGGCAAGGTTAGAAGGACTTAGGTTCCTGCAGGCAGCCTGGTTCTGTATCAGAAGAAAGCAAATGGGTTAGAGAGTCAAAACATAAGACATTCTTGACTGTCTCCAACAGATAATTTTTCTTTTGTTTTTAGGATTTAATCTCCCTGGTTTTGGCCTTAAGATGACCCAAAGCTGTATGACTATAAAAAGAGCCCTCAAAATCCCTTTGGCTGGAAACCGATTCTCTCACAGATCCAAATATAGATGCTGGAAGAGAACATTTAGGCTGGAGGACAGGAGACATGAAACAGAGAAACCCCATTGTTTCACCTTTGGTACCAATTTCTTGCAATGAAATTTAAGACCATCTCAAATGCCACCACCCCACATTTTGTGTTTAATGCTCGCCTTGCTGTGATTTCTAAATCCTAGAGCATATGAAGTTTGAGTATAGCCTGTTGGAGGCCAGGGCAGTGTGTGATAGCAGGATTTCAACATCTAAGGTTGTGCTGGTTTGGGGGATATACGAAAAGAGACAGCTGGGTGGCAGTTGCGCCAGCAGTGTCAGATGCACAAAGCTTGTGAGAGAAGCCCCCTAGAATCACTCTAGAGTGATTCATACACACTTCAGATACTTTTAAAAGTAAAAAAAAAATCCAGAGTAACACTGCCTGCCTTTGAGATTGCCTGCGAGATCGCATGGGGCAGCAAGACAGGAGAGATGGCATAACAGTTTGTAGTTTTGAATTTTGGGTAAATTCCTCTAGCTGCACAGCAGAACTGCAGGGCTTCACAAAGCAGAATTAGCACCAAGTTCCTCAGTTTACTCCACCCCTTTTTCTCATCAATTGGTACTTACAGTCTCAGTAATTCACTCTGAGATATTAGTCGGAGAAAGAATAAAACATTTCATTTGCTTACCATGAACAGATAAGAGCAGGCTAATAACATGGGTGACTTTCAGCAAGGGTCTCAAGAGATTCACTGTTTGCAACAGACTGACTGATTCCAATGGACAAAGGAGGGGAAAAAGCTCTTAGCAGAGAAGTGTGGCTCTTTTGCAATTCAGGGGCAGGGAAAAAAACGATTGGCTGGACAGATTAATGGTAACCCAGCCCAGAAAGATCCCTCCCAGTCACACCTACTAGAGGCAGCATGCGAGGTTGCAATAACTCCAACAGCAACACATCAGACAGTTACATGCAAACACCTTGTTCCAGCAAGGCATGCAATTCAGAGGAGGTCTTTTATACTCTAGTCTAGACCAAGACTCCTTCTCCTGGAAAACAGCCTTGCACGGGCAGTGGGAGTCCTTTAAGGGACAGGCCTTTAGCTTGAAGTCCAGCAGTCTTTCTCCTCTTGGTAGCTCTTGTTGAGTCTGTTGTTGGCATTGACTCACGAGTGATTGTAGAGGTCTTGGAGAAAGCAACAATTCACACGTCCTGGGGCTAGGCTCAGAGGTATCCGATGCTGCCTTCAGCACTGAGGTCTTATGTTCAAGGATGTCTGTGTCTCTACGGACTTGGGTGCCTTCGTGTCTGTTTTGCTGATTCTATTGGGTCTCCAGCTTTAGAGTTTGTGTTGAAACTGTGGCATGGCATTTGTGACTGTGGCAACTTGTGGTCCAACGTACAGAGAGTACTATCAAATTTGCACCAGTGAAGGCAGTTTGTTACCTTGGAGGAAATTCCTCGAAAAGACCCCAGGTCTTTCAGGGATGAAGATTATGATGATGATGATTATAATATGGAGGAAACAACTCTTTAAAGCCCAGCCGCCTCCCTATAGCAAACTCTATCAAGAAGAGTTCCCTTGAATAAGGCTAAGCACCGCATCCCTTACCTGGTTTAAAGGCCAGTTTAGCATGGATCCTTTATTTATTTATTTATTTAGCTTTTCCACCAATACATGTAAAATGTGGTGACATAACATATCCCAAACAGGGAAGTAAACCTGCTGAATTCCAGATAGCTGGTTTCAGAGATTTCCTCTTAAAATGGAGGTGATGGTGGTGGAGTGGGGTTGTCCCACCTTATTTGTCCTGAGTCTGAACAGATTATAAATTTGCTTAGCTTTGCCTTGGGATTGAACCTTGCCTTTTTTTCTTTTTTCTTTTTACTTTGATCTATACAAATCCTTACAAGCCAGGCTGGTTTCGTTTGAGATCTGAGATTTGCACGGACCTTTTCTTGAGATAGGACTCAAAGGTCCCATGGCCCTTTGAGTCCCTACTGTGTCTTTATTTAAAACATTTGTCAGAGCTTCTATATCTCTTGGATTGTATATTCTATTAAAAGGGGAGAGGCTTTTTAGTCCATCCAGAGGGGAAGGTAAAGATTCTTAAGAAGGGACAGAAGGGGCTGTGAAGGTGCCCTTCAATAATTAGCGTCCAGAAAGCATATTGAGCAGCATCACTTGGTCCCAGCTTCTTTGTTGTGCTGAGATGGACTTTTTACCTCATTAAAATTGTAGCAGCTATTCCTAAGACTCATCTTTGCCTACAAATTAATGGCTGAAATCCTTTTGCACTTGCCGGAGCGTAAAGGTATATTTGCAAGGGTTCACCTGACAGACTGACACCTTACAGACTCCAAGGCAGTCAGCATTGTGTGCCTGACTGCACAATTGATTGTGCACCAAGTTGCATAACTCTACACTGAGGAACTGCTTGCTGGATATGACTTCCACCTTGGCACAACTTTCGTAACTTTGACTTATGCAGGTGTAACTTTGCAACAAGATTTGGCCAATAGATGGCAACTCTATACAAATCATAGGAGTCCTCTTCTGTCTTTTGTTTGGTTGATATGTTTCCTGTAATTTGTGGCAATATATACACGACCCACTGGCCCTTCCACATATTTGGCTAGTTGTTGGGAGCCAGCACAGAAAATTTAACTTGTTCATCTTTCTTTCTACCAATAGCATGCAAGACCTAAGCACTCTCTGACAGCAAAATTGATGTTTCACACCCCTAGAAACTTCACAGTCTGCCAGTTTTCCATTTCTGGATTTTTGTCTTCAGAAATTTATTGCCAGGGAATGCTTTGAAATGGTAAAAGCTCAGGGGACTTAAAAATTAGAAGCCTTGACAGGTTGTTTGCATCTTTTAATCTACCAGCCAGCAATTCTGCACATGCGGTGGAGTCTGTGTGTACTTTGATTCTCAAAGAAAAGAACCCCCACTATTTTTGTGCAAAGTCAGTTTTGCACAAATTGCAGGATGTTCAGCAAGAGGGGGGGGGGAAAGGAAATGGATTTTTCCCCATATTTGTTTTTATATTCTACTTACGTTGCTATGATTAAAAAAAATAAAGGAAAAAGCAGTTGCTGGTTATTGTTCTCCCTGGAAAGGAGGACTCTCAGAAGGGCACATCCTCCTCAACTGGCTGTGTCCACACACTGTGTCATCAGGAACAAGGTACCGTATTTTTTTGCACAATAAGAACCACTTTTTCCCACAAAACCGGGGGGTGGAAAGTCTGTGCGTCTTATGGAGTGAAGAAAACAGATTATATTTTCCTGTTTTCTTCTCCTAAAAAATTGGTGCGTCTTATGGAAAGGTGCGTCTTATGGAGCGAAAAATACGGAAATATTCTTCATATCCCTCATTTGCATCCTCGCCCACAGGACAGGAAAAACACTAATAAGATTTCTCGCTGTCCTGCAGCTCTTAAAATAGACCAGGAACATATTGGAACATGTGGACAAATTTTGAACATCATTGGTCCTTTAACCTGCAAGTTGGCTTTTTGCAGAAAAATTAGCATCAAGTATTGAGTATTTGAAAACAAGCTAGGAAAAGAGCTTGTCAAAAATAAGCCCCACTGTGTGCGTGTGTTTGGTTTTCCTCAATGGCTAGATAATGCAAAACAGATCCGATGGCCTGGACCGCCAAGCATTCTGCTAACAAAGCATTCTTTGCTCAATCTCTGGATAAGCTTATTTTCTTTCTTCTGCCACATCCATTAAAACCACAGCCTGGCCGGCTGCCTTGTGACATATCTCATCCCCAAGAGAGTCCCTTGATTGGATTGTAGCTGCTTACCTTCCTGTGGTCTGCAGGGTAGTATTGCCAGGACAGATACTGAATGAGAGCTAAGCTGGTTGCAACAGCTGCTGTCTTTTAGTGGAAAAGAATGGACAGGCTGAGCCTGCCTCTCTCTCTCTCTCTCTCTCTCTCTCTCTCTCTCTCTCTCTCTCTCTCTCTCTCTCTGTGTGTGTGTGTGTGTGTGTGTGTGTGTGTGTGTGTGTGTGTGTGTGTGTGTGTGTGTGTGTGAGAGAGAGAGAGAGAGAGAGAGAGAGAAGGAGTAGGGAAGAAGAACAAGTATAGGGTAAGGCCAAAAAAAAAGTGACAAGTGCCTAGGAAAAAGAAACCAAAGATAGGAGCTATTTGATTCAGCAAGACTACACGTGAGAAGGATCTTGTAATTATGGTAGACCACAAGCTGAAAATGAGCGGACAGTCCAATGTGGCTGCAAAAAAGGCCAATGCCATTATAGGCTGCATTAAGAGAAGCCTACTCTCCAAATCTTGGAAAGTATTATTTCCCTTCTATTCAGCACTGTTTAGGTGTCATCTTGAGGACTGTGTCCAGTTCTGGACGCCACGTGTTATGAAAGATGCAGGCAAACTGGAACAAGTTCAGAAGAGGGCAACGAGAATGATCAGGGGGCTGGAAACCAAACCCTAGGAGGAAAGGCTGAAAGAACTGGGCATGTTTAGCCTTGAAAAAAGAAGACGGAGGGGAGATAGGATAGCACTCTTGAAATGCTTGTTAAATTGTCATGCAGAAGAGGGGCGGGATCTGTTCTAAATCATTCCAGAATGCAAGACACAAAATAATTGTGTTTTGGATACTTTGGTGTGGATTCCTGCACTGAGCAGGGGGTTAGACTCAGTGGCCTGAAAGGCCCCTGCCAACTCCATTATTTTATGATTCTAAGAGGCCACAGTTCCCCAGTTGGGGGATTCTGGGAGCTGTAGTCCAAGAAACACAAATCTGTACAGCTCTGCTAGGAACTACACATTGTTATTAGTATTTGCATTGTTTTTGGTGTTGTTGTTGGTCAGCCTTAAATTCACCAATACTGTCCAAATCGGGAAAGAAAAGTAGCAAGTAGAGATGGACACTAACCTTTGGTTTGTCCTCTGGATGACCTGCTGGTTTGTCCTTACTTGGCCACTGAACCACTCTGCAGATACACTGTAGTATTTTATTTAATTAAATCACTTTTTTTACAGATATTTATACCTTAAGTATAAATGCCTAAAATAGCACTCGTTGTGGGGAAAAGAAAACATAATGGAGTATTTTTGATGCCCTCCATTAAGGGTGTGCCATTCATTTTTAGTTTTATTTTTCAAATTTTGGGAATTTCAGCCCATAAACCCAAACCTTCATTTCACTCACCTGGACAAGAATTAGAACAAGGCCTCCTTCCGGGCCTTCATTTTCTGCTGCAATGCTTCTTGAGAGGAAACTGCTGCAATGCTTCCTGGGACTAGTTTTCTTGTTAGCTTTCATTTTTCATAGATGGTGCCCAGTGAAGAACTACCATCCCCAGCAATAATTGGGGCAGTTTTTCTCCCCAGGAAGCATTGCAACAGGGAATTAAGGCCTAGAACGCTTGTCCTTGTCCAGGTGAGTGAAATAAAGGTGCCTGCAGATATATTGTGGGTTAGTGCGCCTAGAATTCTGCCTGAGGATTTGAAGTCTGGAATAAAGCCAAACACAAATGACACAACCTTTAGGCATCATATTTGTCTCTTGCAGAGGACTGAGAAAACATCTCAACATATGGGGTGGGGCGACAGCTGTCAGGTAACCAGGACCCCTGTTTCCCTGCACCTATCCCATCTGGACTAGATTTATTTCAGACATCTCTTATCTCTTAGAAACCAGAAAAAGCTTCCTATAATTGTCTAGCTCTGAACATTGGCCAAAGCAATGAGCCAGCAATCTTTTACAGCCTTCTGTCCACCTCCAAATCTATAGCTTATCATTGAGAGTTGTACATTAAACCACTGTTCATCCCATCCCTGTTTACGCAAATGCTCTGTCAGGGAGACAGCTAATTTTCCAGAGCGTTTCGGCTTGCAAAACTCAAATAAATCACATTGCCAGCGAGTTCCCAAATGTAACTTCCATTATGACAAAAACACAGTTGCAGTTCATACAGACTGGATAAAGACTGATTCATGCACCAATGAGACGAATTGGAGGAGAAGGGAAAAATCTATCTTCCTACCTTTAAGCTAGTTTTTAGAGATTATAAAGTAAACTTTTGGATATTTTGTTTGGTGTCTCCTATTTACAGGAGACATGAGATTTAAACATTTTTCTATACAAAGAGTAATGGTGAGTTTTATTAAAGCTAGGGGTCCACAGACAATGCGTGGAAATACTACAGATGGGAACTCAAGTCACAGGACTCCCTTCAAGTTGGACTTAAGTCACACTGGCAGCTCAACCTGGACTCAACTTGTTTTTTATCTCCAGTGACTCAGATTCAACTCAGACCTACCTCTCTCTCTTTTTTCTGGAGAAAATAGCTTGTTTTTTAACAGGAACTCAGACTTGGGGCTTGGGACTTGGTACCAAAGATTCAGACTTGGGACTTGGTACCAAAGACTCAGACTTGGGACTTGGTACCAAAGACTCAAACTCAGACTTGGGGCTTGATACTAAAGACTTGGACTTAGACCCAAAGACTTGCTAACATCCTTGGGAAATACTCAGTCACATATCATTTCTGAAAACATATGAGATATCCCTTGCCTTATTCCACAGACTGCTGGGATTACACTTCACCTCTGCCGTGTGTATGTGTTATTGTAACACACTCCTGTGAAGTTTCTTATTTCACCGTTCCCAAATATTTTCATAGACTATTGGAACCTAGAGCTCACTGCAAAAAAACACTGCTAGTGTTACCAATTTGCACTGAATATTTTGGTCCTTTAAATTAGTATTTTGGAGGATGTGTTTGATGTGGTTAAGCTTCTGGTGCTGCTTTATATTAGTAAGTGTGAAATGGTTCCTCCAGTGAAAACACCTTTAAAAACAAAATTGCACACCTAATCGTTAACCACCATCAAAAGAAACAAGTGTTGCACTAATTATAAAATCTCTTTGCAAAGACACCGAGTATTGTCCTTGCAAATGCATGTTAAACATTTAATTTGTTGGGAATCATAGTCTGTTGGAGCTTTGCAGATAACTTTAGACCACCAGAAAGACAAATACATTGGTGCTGGATCAAATCCAGCCTGAACGCTCACAAGCAGCCCAAAGGAAAAATTGGGGCTGTCCTCGGCAAAGGTACACAGCATTATAAGATAAGGCTGACTGGTTAAGGTAATGATGCTAGGAATTGTTGAAGGCATCCAAGAGAAGCAAAAGAGTAAATATGAGATGGGCTTGCTCAATAAAGGATGCTATGGCATTCAGTTTGCAAGACAGGGCTGTTCAGAGTAGAATCATTGGGTGATAACTAATTCACAGCATCACCATAAGTCATAAAGAATTTGATGGTGCAGGTCAACAAGAATGTACATTTCTCATTGTACAGTTTTATTTGATTTTTAAAAACTTGACTCATGGGCTATGCCCCACCCCCAGGAACTCAAATTATTAGTGATTTCTTGTATCAGCAAACATCTCCCATGATTCACAAGAGGCCATGGCTTAGAGGTGTAGAGAAATCTCACCCTTTGTTGATCCATTAGTCAAAACTGGCTTTCTCTACACACTGGGACTGTTCCTCTAAAATTCTCCCAACTAACTCAAGAGATCTCATCTCCAGCATTTAAAACATCTTTTTCTTCACCAGGTTTCTTTCCCCAGTGTTGCCTCACGGACTGAATAAGGGAAGAACAAATGAGGATTTGTGTAAAACTCCTGCCTCTGTACAAAACCTGTCTATTTTCACCTTCAAAAAATATATACAGTGCTACAACTTTTATTGCATTTTAGAGCAGTACACAATTGTATAGAAACAGGGAAAAGGTATTTGTGAATATGCGTAAATTATCTCAGAGACTGGGGTGGGATGCAGAAAGTCCACCATCTCACATTAGCTCATGGCAAGGAATTTTTTTTTAAAAAAAAAACATTGTCTCATTGACTGGAGGAGGACAAGTCAAATGAGGATTTACAACCGCATCCTTGTTAAATACACTCAACTGCAAGATATAAAAACAAGTAACAAATTGGAATGCCAAACAGGAGCACAGAGTGTCTCCAGTCAATTTATGAGAAGTCTGAAGCAGGATGAGGTCTGACTCACTCCTCTGCTATTCATTTTTGAGAACCCACTGGGAGTTTACAGTCTAGGCTGATACAGGTAACTGCTCTGGTTTACATTTTCATTAGCAGTAACTTGGGGAGAATCCATGGGGGAGGAGGGTTATGAATACTTGATGGTCAGACGTTGGAGCACCGCTATTCGAAAGGAGAGAACACACCTCTAAATTGGAGTTTCAGACTAGTGTTTGAGCCTGAAGAAGACTTTCTTGTATTTGAACAGGAGGAAGGGGAAGTTGACTTTTTGCTTTTCACGTAGTCTGCAGGCTCATCAGATTTGGAATGCCAAATACCCATTACAAAATCCTGGGGTCTACAATTCAGTGAGGTCTTTACTGGATTCTTTATACTCCCCTGCAGTAGAAAACTCTTAAAAGATAAGTAGGTGATAATATAGTATAGTTTTATTATTTATTATCAGAACTTGATAATAGTGTATTATGGGAGGGAAAGTGGGCATTTTTCAGTATTTGCAAATATATTGCAAGTAAGTATCTGTATACTAGGAGTTGACAAGAATTGTATTTATCAACAATCAACATCTTCAGAGTACTGTCCTCTGAAGATGCCGGCCACAGAGAAGGAGGTCAGGAAGAACAACCTTCAGAACACGGCCAAAGAGCCCGAAAGACCCACAACAACCATTCAACATCTTAACTGCTGGATTGCCGATAAGAGGCTGGGAGTCTGTTTCCCTCCAGTGTCTCCTTCATAGGGGCTGAACTTGCTGATCCATAGAGTCCCTTCCAGCTCTGCAGTTTAAAGATTTAGTATTGTGTAGGAAAGGAGGAGTATGGAACCCAGAATAATGAATATTGGAAAATTAGGCTTCTTTGTGGGAGCTAAGCCTCCAAAATCTTAGGCCTTTTTTTTCTGGATGCATCACATTTGGGGCTTTACAAGGTGTCTGCATGAGAGGTAGAACTCCTCAAATGGAGAATTATGGTATTTGTAGTCCAGGGGAAAAAATCCCTACTCTAAAAAGCAAGAGGTAACACCTGTAGCTTCTCTCTTCAGAAAGAGGCTTTTCCAAGCCAGGCATGGCTGGTTCTGTGCTAATTGGGAGATGAGTTTCAGCTGAGGGAGGGGGAGAAGAACCTCTTCTTGAACATTTGAGGCAACTTGAAGCCTGATCGATGGGTCTTCTGGAAAGATCTAGAAGGGGATGTTTAATGCAGAGGAGGAGTTTGAGAAGTGACTTGTTTCTCAGGAGATGATGTGCTTCGCTGCCTGAGAACCACGCTGACTTTTCCACTGGAGTGTGAGTACTCCGTTGAATAGTTTCCTTTTCTTAGTTTATCACGCTTGCCTCAGCTTTGTCTCGGTTGTATGTTTCCTACCTCTTGCCCTGTGACTCTCTTTAACAACGTTTAAAAGCTTCTCCAACCATTTGGCTTTCCGACTCGGAGGATTTGTGGCACTAATTCCGGGTCTTGTCCTCGGCTGCCTTTGGGTTTTTTTGTGTGAAGGTGGTGGGCTGTTCTACCTTGCAAGGTGGGTGTGCTGGTCCCATGTGCCTTGCCTGGTGGATTCTTAGGTTTTCCTGGAAGCAGTGCCAAGTCCAGGAAGACTGGGGGTGCTGGGAGGCACTGGGGTGAGGCTGATTCTGTACTCTTCACCTCAACTCATTCTCTGGGATTCACCCACCCCAGGACAAACCAGGTCAATGTGGCGTTTATATTCCACCCCATAGCGCTTCAAGCCCTCTCTGAATGGTTTACAAGTTCCTTCTGCAGGCTGCATATTGCGCCTCCAGCGAGCTGGGTGCTCATTTTACCAACTTTGGAAGGACAGAAGGCAGAGTCAGCCCTGAGCCAACGACCTGGGCTTGAAGCCCCATTCTTGGCTGCAGTCCAGAAGTTTAACCACTGCACCACGAGGTGGAAATTTCCCCTAGAAATTGAGGCAATGTATATTTCAGGGAGCAGGCGGAATATAGCACCAGGACCAAATGAACCTTTACAAATGTTTGGCTTGTTGTTAAGAAGTAAGATTGCAGAACCCCCAAGGTGTTTTAAATATTTTTTAGTTATTTAATATGTTTTTATTCATTATTATGGTTTTAATTGCTTTTTAATGCATAATTTATTGTGATTTTAATTCCACTTTTTAAAATGTTGTTGGCTGCTGTGAGCCCCATCATTGGAAGAAAGGCAGCTTAGAAATGATACTAAATATATATGCATGCATACATAGATGATCCCCAGCTTGCTTCTGCAGAAGCATTTAAACTAATAGGACTTCTGCTTGTACATGTGTGTGGGGGGGGAAGCAATGAATGTCCTTTTGCATGGGCTCTAGAAAGTCCCACAAACCTGTGCAATGGTTTATTATGAAAGTAACTGGAAGATTAGTCTGCATCTGTCTCTCCAGCAGCCTAGCTTTTTAGCTATGTATTAATCCATTTTAAAGAGCCAATTTAATTTAATTTAGTATTCCTTATGCCACCCAGTGTGGTGAGTAGTGGATGGAATGATGGAATGATGAACTCAGGAGGCCTGAGTTCGAATCCCTGCTTAGCCATGGAAACTCACTGGGGGTGTGGAAATGGCAATGTTGTGCCTTAAATATCTCACTTCCCTTGAAAGCCCTATAAGGAGGGTGGTTATAAATAAATTCTGATGTGATGGCATAGAATCCCTTATGAGGGTTAGAATGAGGACTTGGGGAAAGTTTTTGATGGCATTATACTCTTGAAAGGAAAAATTGAAAGTGGTCACTGAGATTGATAAAAGTAGCCCAGACTTTATTCCTAAACAAGAAAATGAATAAAGTTTAAGGTTAATAATTATCAGATAAGAGCAATGGTCGTTATGTTTACCTTGGAAATTGAATCAGGAAGCCAGTTTGGTTACCTCCCTGAAGGGTTAAAAAAACCCTTCCTACTTAGGCTAGACTTTTTTTTAACAATTCAGTTGAGTAGAGGAAGGTGGAATAGTGTACATTATTGATTTTATTTTGTTTTGTTTTTTAAGTGTTTGTGAACTGGTTTTAATATTACTAGTCTTTCAAAAACATCTTTCATTGGTTTTTTAAAAAATGCTATTGCAACATATTGTATATTTGCATCTTATTTTTAACTCTCTTTCTGAGCCACCTGGGCAACTTCTGTGGAGGCAAAAGGCAGCATAAAAATAGAACAGATGACTAAATAATAAATAAATCCTGGACATGTTGAGGGGAGATTGATCTGAAGCAGGCCCTGTGGTTTTTTTTAATGCCTTCCCAATGCCCTGAAACATTCCAACTCCCAGGACATAGCAGGAGAGGGAGTTGAAAATGCAGACTTATTGGACTGTATCTCCCATAATCCTTCTCCACTGACTCTGGAAAGAAAGAGCTCATGGGAGTTGGAACTTAAGAACATTGGGAAGGTCTTCGTTTCCCACCACACCTCCATGTTGTTGATTAATCACAGTGGACTGTGGCCACATCACTTTAATGTGTGGGCATATACAGGCAAGCCCATGTCTCCTAAGGCCAGATTGTGTGTAGTTTCCCATTTCAGACACAGAAGCTATCGAGGTCTGTTTTGCTTTCTCATTTTAATGTATGTTGTTGTCTTTTCTGACAACATGAATCAAAAGAACAAGGTACTTCCTCAGCTTTCAGCAGAGCTGTTCCACCTAATGGTTTAGGACTCTGGCTGAGGAGCCAGAGGTAGGGAGTTTGATTCCCCCCTCAGGGCCTTCTTGACACGAGCTGGACTTGATGATCTAGAGGATCCCTTCCAGCTTTACAGTCCTAAGATAAGACTATACAAATACTGGACCCAGCTAAGAGAATGGAGCCAAGTGCTACAGTGCTGGGGTTTTATTTATTTTTTTAAAATATTGTTATCCCCCCTTCTTCTTAAAAAGTTCCTGAGCCCTTAGGAAGTGATCCGTGAAGTTAGAACACAGGCTGTCACCTCCTCTTCGTAGTCATAACCGCCTCAAGTTCATCAGCTTTCAGACCAAAGACATACAGGGGGGAGAGAGGTGGGGGACAGACAGGAGGAGAAATGTAAAGTAGGTAAATGAGGCATTTGACTTTCAGACACCACAGGCTCTTCTGTTTTCAGCCTTTAAGATTTCTGACTTTTCAAGAGGTTTCTGTGACAGGGCTCTAATGATGCTAAAGCACTCCCCCTCCCTGCCTTTTTTTTTTTTGTATATTTAATAGCATAAAAGATTGCGAGCTAACGAGAAGCTTTGCTAAGAGAAGCCTTGGAGGTAAAATTAGCTGATGAATAAGAGGGTTGTTAAACTCCCCGTTCGGGTGGCAAGAAAGACTTAATAAAGGTTCTGCTTGTTCTATGGCGCTCATGTACACGTGCACACAGAACGTAGCATTCAGATTCAAATAAAACTCAACAGACAGTCCTACTGTTAGGCAGAGTGTGGTCAATTTAGGGTGTTAACGTGAAGGGAGCAAACTGCGGGATACTTAAATTATGACGATTTTATTTTTGGGCTCAGGAATAGAAGACAGGCGCTTGCGAGATTTTTCTGTTTCATGGGCCAAATAATTTGAATGTGTCTCAAGATAGATTGAGACCCAGCTTTTCTTCTAACCCTCAAAGGAATCTCTTCCCCCAGTGTCTCGCTCTCTCAGTTAGTTTTCTCAGGGTAAAATTAACTATGAGCTTCATGCTAAATGGTGAGAGAAAGGGTACCATGCTTCTGAAATTCATTTGGGAACCTTATGTTACACTTCATAATCTGAAACTGTGCATGTATTTTTTTTTAAATGTGTATCCTTGGAAAACACAGACACAGATGGTTTCGTTCACTGGTTCTGAACTTGGGTGTGGGTCCTTGGGGAGACACTATAAAGAAATTCCAATGGAGATGCAAGAGTGTGATGTTTTCACTCATGCTTATATATTGTATTTGTTTTATGTTTCATATTGGCTGAAATCCAGTAGAAAGCATGCGATCAGACAGGGTTTTGTCCCACAGTTTGGTCTGGGCTAATGATGGTCTGGTTCAGTCCTTTTCCTGGTTGCCACACAATGTATTTACCACCACAAACTAGCTTGTGTTTGATTGATGCCTAGCTTCGTGTCTTTGGGTGAGGGGCTGCTATTGCCAAAGCGGATTTCTTAAGCTGTCCCTTGGCTTCAGCTGCTTAACAATCTTGAGAAAAAAAGATGAAGAAGGATGGAAAAGGCACATGTATTTGCATGCAGGAAGGAAAAAAACAAGATACTAAGATTAGAAGCAAAGAATGGAATGGCAATGAATGTGTTATTCACAGAAATGCATATCCTTCCGAGGTCGGTAAAATGAGTACCCAGCTTGCTGGGGGGGCAATGTGTAGCCTGTATAATTAGATTGTAAACCGCCCGGAGAGTGCTTGTAGCGCTATGGGGCGGTATATAAGTCCAATAAATAAATAAATAAATAAATAAATAAATAAATATAACACAATTGAGATTGATTTTTCACCACATAATTTTGTTCAAAATGGAAATGGTGTGGGCCTGGATCATCCTTTGTTCTGGTCAAAAATAAATAATATCCATGATGGGTCTGGCCCATCATGATTATTTGCAGATTCTTATTGCTCTAGCAAGTAAATGAGGTGAAATACTTTGAAAATCTACTACTGTTGGGGACCAGTGAGCACAGAGAAAGACTGGAGAAAAGCAGAAGTTAGAAGGTTTTCCTCAGTTTTTCATTCTCTCTTTGATGGTGGTTCCCACTTCACAGTCACAGTGTCAATGAGAATACTGCTTTGCAAGCTTGTTTGAAATTCTTATTAAAAGTGAAGGATTGCAGTTGAGTTGACTGAAGGTTTTAGGTAACGCTTTCCACTGCATCTGGCTGTCCATTGTGGGAATGGAATGAATGAACTTCAACACACCTTGGATTTTATTCGAAACCACCAGGGGTGTTGTAATGATCCTCATCTTCAGTGTGTAATTTTTCCAAACTTTTTCCATAGAAAACTACTATCCATTCATTTTGAGAAGCAAAGCACAATCATGTAAAAAGATGTAGGCCATCCCTTGGATGCTTCTGTTCCTTCAGTCTACCCAACATGGCATCAATCATTGTCACTTTGTGCAAGTTGCATTGTCTGCATCATTGTACAAATTTGTTTAATGTGTGCAAAATACCATTCTCATTCACTTCAGTTATTGAGAGCATCACAAAATATGTCATCCTCTCTCAGGGTGGGAAGAATAATTTTGGAGTTACTCATTCTCATGAGTGAAGCAAGCAATTATTTTACAGCTCTATTGTCTATATACCCTCTTAAAATGAGTTCCCACTGCTCAAAACTAACTACTCCCCTGGTAGAGTCTGATGAGCCTGATCTTATGGGGCACTGGATCCACTCCAGGCTTTACTCTGAACTTTGAAGGAGCTATTCAAGATCCTATTTTGAAGGAGCATTCAGCACCTTGGATAGAGCTCCTGTGAAGTCTGACCTAAAACCTGGAATAGATCCATTGCTCCTTGAAAGCTGAATTGCCAGCCTGGCCTGCAGAAGAACACCAATGCTACTGAGCTATGGCATCTTCCAAGAGAGTTTAAGCAGCAACACTGGTTCATGTACTGTAAACTGGATTAGGCTGTTTCTGATATTTTCCTCAAGCACAGTTAGCGCACAAGAGGGAAATTTTGCTTCTGAGATTAGAGAGGATTGATTTTTTGGTTTTGCCACTGCCTTGCTCTGGATCTGCTGATGCATTGTGCTTTTGCTTCCCCCCCGCTTCAGTTTGTAAGAAGGCATGTTGCCAAACTAAATAGCTGAGTGATATCATGTGTACACCAGCTCTGCAGCTATTTTGTACATCCCATGCTCTTTGGTTTATAACAAGAGCATCACAATGTTTTAACCACTGATTTGCTTTCACGGAGGTGTATAAATCATCTCATTACATCTGCTTCTTCTTGAGTCTTACAGGCACGAACCTCTTGGATACAAACTTATTACTTGGCTACCCTTGCATGCAAATTTTGAATTTAATATCATGCTGCAAGGTCTGTTCATTTTTATGCAAATTTTGAAAGAGATTATATTTTGCAGCTGAAATTAGAAGCTATAGTGGGGCTGTGGGGCCGGGGAGGGGATGACGGCAAGAGTTCTTGTTTTTTATTTTAAAATAATTTGAGCGATACACAGACAAGAAAAGACTTGAACAGGCAACACTGTTCGAAAGCTGATGGCATCTGGTTCCTGAAAAAGTAATCAGGTTTATTGAAAATTGTTACGAGCTTGTCTCTTTTCGCTTCCTAAACTAGAGACGAGATAGTGATTTAAAAGGACAGGAATTTGAGTGAGAGCCAGTGTGGTGAAGTAAACACAGTGCCAGGCCCAGAATCTGGACACCTAGGATAAACCCCTGCCCCACCCATAGAAACACACTGGGGGGGGTGGATAGCTCAGTGGTTTTCAGTATCTGTTTGGGAGTTTGATTCCCCACTGTGCTTCCTGTGAGTAGAGCCAGCCTGTGTAGCCATGGGCAAGCAGTGGTGCCTCGCTTAACGATTACCTCATTAAACGACAAATCCGCTTTATGATGAGGTTTTTTCGATCGCAATAGCAATCACAAAATGATGTTTAGATAGGGAAATTTTGCTTGACGATGATCGGTTCCCTGCTTCAGGAACTGATTTTTTGTTAGACAATGATTCTAAAACAGCTGATCGGCGGCTCTAAAATGGCCACCCGCTGTGCAAAATAGTTCCCCACTGTGCTTTAGGACGGATTCCTCACTTTACAGGCACGGAAAATGGCCGCCCCTATGGAGGATCTTCGCTGGACGCTGAGGTATTTAGCCCATTGGAACGCATTGAACTGGTTTTCAATGCATTTCAATGGGCTTTTTCATTTCACTTGACGAGGATTTCGCTTAACAGCGATTTCAACGGAACGTATTATCCTCATCAAGCGAGGCACCTCTGTACTATTTTGGTGATGTCAATGAAACAGTTCCTCTAGGCCTTAATGCAGTTATTTTAAAATATATTAAAAGGGATTATCCTCTGTTTACCCTTCAAATAGAAGTCTGTCCTCTCTTTTTAAAGAAAAGGGTATGTGGCTACCTTAATTATGGAACATCCTGGTGTACCTCCATCACTTCATTCTCAGTTTTTTAAAAGGAGTCATCTAAAGGTGAGTGTTGCTTGGAGCAATTTTGACTTTGATGTAAACTCTTATTGCATGTCTCCTGAATACTAGTAGGGAAACAGGCCATGGCCACTACTACTTCTGTGCAGGGTAGCAGTTGCAAAATGAACAAACATCAGTTAAAAAAACAAAACAAAACAAAAAAACAGACCACAGCATCAGCAACAGTACATCTGACGTGTTGCACCATTTTCTTTCAACTTTTCAGGCTGCAACTAGAGATGGGCATGAAGCAGAAAAGTGGTGGTTAAAATGCCTCCAAAGATAGTTCAGCCTTGATTTGATCTAGGACCCACTTGTTTGTCTTTCTGGCAGTCCAGAGTATCTGCAAAGCTCTCCTCCAGCACTATATTTCAAATGAATCATTCCCCCCCCCATCAGCTTTTTTTAACTGTCCACCTTTCACGCTCATACATGGTAATCGGAAATGTAAAAGCGTGGATGGTCTTGGTCTCTACAGACACATCTTTTCACTTGACAATCTTCTCTAATTCCTTAATCGTTGCCCTTCCTAGTCTCATTCGTCTTCTGACTTCTAAGTCATCTTCTCATTCTCCAAGTAGCTGTGCCTTCAAATAACAGTGGTGACTAAGGTTATATGTAGGGTGGCCACATACACATAACCACACAGAGGACATGTATCATCTTTTTGTCCTTAAAAAAAAGGACCAAAAGGGCACTGATTTGCACAGTATGGTTATTTCTGTGATGTGTATTCAACTCATTTCCAACTTAAAACAACCGTACCAGCAAGTTTCCATGGTCAAGCAGAGAGGCAAACCCAGGTCTCCTGAATTCTACTCTGACACTGCAGCCACTCCACCATACTGAATCTCGTTTAATTTCAATGTACCAATGCAAAATTATAAAACATCTGACATGACCCAGAATATTCCCTGCGTAAAACCCTGGAGCAAACTCTCATCACAAAGACTGGAACATAAATATATTTTTAAAGTATAACCTAGCCAGCCACTTTAATTGTTGAATAGAGGGCATTAGGTTGTGGGGATTAATTTAAACACAATGAAGAGTGTTTCTATGGGGTCCTTCTGGTTAACAAAACATTGCCATGTGTGAAAATTTAATTTAAAATGGTTAGACTCTAGTGAGCCTGTACGTTCAGTGGAAAATTGACATTTTCTCTTCCTCCCCAACCCAACCATTTTATTAGAGAAAACGTTTCTGGGGCGCATTGTTTTATTTTGTTGCTTTTACCCATCCTCATGCACGAATCCAAGGTCTCTGAATTTAAAAACACATAGGGAAAGACAGTTCTGTGTGCCAAAATTTTCTAGAAGTCTCCATTTGTTCATCGATGAGGATTAATCTACAGGGACTATTCTGGGTTCGAAGTCACCCTCTGTTTGTTTAGTCCGAGACCAGTTCAAAGATAAAAAGCCGCAACAAAGGAGATCAAAAGCATTGTCATCATCCCTTGTTCTTCTGCCCCAGGATTGGTGCCATCAAGAGTTTCTTGAGAAGTGAGAATGGGAGCTTCTTGTTATTGAGGGAGATAAGAATTACCTGTGACTTCCACCCTTCCCTGGTAGTTATATGGCTGCTTATTTGTGGAGTAAGGAAAGGGACTTTTTTCCATCAGTGGAGTCTGGTCCATGAGAGCAAATCTGGAATTGTCCTACCTCAAGTTCAGGCCAACAACAGCCACCTGAAGTCCTTACCCCAGGCCAATGGGCTGGGCACTCCCTATGTGTACCTCTTGCACAACTGCCTGCCTCAAGGCTATGAGAGAAAGGGGGAGAGAGAAAAGACATGGTGTATGAAAGTAAATGAATAAGCCTAACTGTTCAGCTTTCTAACAAGGCAGAGAGAGAGGGAGCAACCATGAAAAATGCTTCTAGTTTGGATGAAGGTGAGGAATAGGTACGTATTGGAGTTGTGGATTTCTTGGACTGCAGATCCCATAATTCTCTATTCTGAGAGTTCTGCCTGATTTATGCATATGTTACAGATACTTAAATGTGGCTCGCCTGGAAGAAAAGGCCTCAGCTGAAAAGTTTTGAGTCTTTGCTAGGCCTGTCTCTGGACAAGCTTCCTGTTCCTGCCCCAGTGCTAGCTGGGAGCTTTCTTTCTGAACAAGGAACTAGGCCTGTCCACAGGTAGCCCCTGTACAGTGTGGGTATGTTAGGTGGAACTGCCAGAATGGGGAATTAGGTATTTGTAGTCCACGTAACCAAAAGGTCCCATGCTTAGTCAGGGGTATTTATTCCTGCTGCTCTGTTGAACAAGGTGTTTCTTGTTAAGGAGTCAATCTCTCTGTGTGTGCATGCATGTTTGTACATGAACTAGGATTGTGCAAATGATTCAGCTGAATCCAGAATTAAATCAGCCAATTTCTGAATTTCTTCAGGCTGATTCAACAATTCAGATACTTAAGAAAAGGCAGATAGTGTTGCAAACAGCACCATAGAAAGAAAAATGATAGGGTGGTGTGATTGGGGAGCAGGGAGGCTAAATTCTGCTCATCGACAACTCTAGTTGGCAATCTTGGAGAAAAATCTCACCCACACATTTCAATCAGATTGCTCACAGGGAGAGATTTTTGTGGTGTAATGGAAGCTGTTAGTAGCAATCACTGGAAAAACTGCAGTGATGGTTTTAGTGACCATTGATTGTCTTGACTGGCCTGAATTTCTGCCTCTTCTAAAATGTACCCTATGATCATGTGAAATCTTCCAGATCTTCTCTTTTCCATTCTTGTTGTATTTTGAGTAGTAATCTGTTTATTATGTGTGAATATGTTAAGAAGGGCTCCTTGCCTTCTACCCCCTACCCTGTCCCTGTAACTTCCAGTCAGGGCTTGGATAAGCAGCTCAGCAACACCCATTGATCAGGTTTTTTTATAAGAATTTTGTTGGTAATTGCTGTGAGTTCCACATTTACTTTAGTTTGCATTTCTTCATATGTATAGTACCAATACCCAAAATTCAATCCTTCTTTCTAAATTCTTCCCCAGTCCAGAGCCATCCATTCTTGCTCTTTCAATTTGTTGCCTGTTTGAATGAGTCAGTGCTTTGTTCTGAGTGTCATGTAAGGAATACCTCTACAACACTTTACTCCATATATCTCCTCCACACACATTTCGGGTCCAATTTTTTAGCTTACTGTTGATTTTCATCTGAATCTCTCTTGTTTAGTGTACAGTATTTGCCCTAACTTTACAGAACAGCTCTTAACACAGAGACACCAGACAGAAATTCCAGAGGCCTTTATCTCAGCCCCATCACCCCCACAGCTGTGTTTAGTGGGGATACAGGAGAGGGCCTTCTTAGTAGCTGCTCCCAGACTGTGGACCTTCCTCCTATTGGAGGCCTGGCTGACCCCCTCTTTGCTATCCTTCTGCAAGCAGGCAAATACCTTTCTCTTCAGGCAAGCTTTCTCTTAGTGATTGGTTACCTGAATGGGTTTTTTAATGGATTCTTGTACCTCACTGCTTTGAATGTGTTTTGATGTTGCTTATGTTTTTTAGCATGATATTTGTGTGATCCTTTTTAGTATTTGTATACTCACTGCTGTTTGCTTAAAATAATACCTTTTAATGATGTAAGCAGCCTAGGGCCTTAAAGGAGAAAGGCTGCATGCGTACATGCATACATGCATACATTTATTTATTTATTTATTTATTTATTTATTTTTGGACTTATATACCGCCCCATAGCGCTACAAGCACTCTCCGGGCGGTTTACAATTTAATTATACAGTACAGGCTACACATTGCCCCCCCAGCAAGCTGGGTACTCATTTTACCGACCTCGGAAGGATAGAAGGCTGAGTCAACCTTGAGCCGGCTACCTGGGATTTGAACCCCAGGTCGTGAGCACAGTTTTAGCTGCAGTACAGCGGTTTAACCACTGCGCCACGAGGCTCTCATACATACATACATGCATACATTTCCCTAGTGCAAAAAAGTGGCACACCTATTAGCAAATATAAGGTCATTAAAGCAAAAGTTAAAGTGGCTAGGAGAAAAAGCCTTGCACCTACTTCTGTGAACCTTATCAGGAATCAGTGATGCTAATGGGACATACGGTACATATTTCTTGGATTTATGTGGGGGAAAAGAAGTGATTTGCATGCTCTAAAAAGTGAGTTCCATGTTAAAGAAATGGTATAAAGAGTGTAGCACAAAAAATGTTATTACTGAATTATTTTAATTGTTCTGAGCCTCCTTGGGTCTTCTATGGGGAGAATGGCTGCTTATAAATAAAAATGCTGGGCATCGTCTAAAATTTGCGGAAATAATTCCTCTCTCGTGGAATACCAAGACCTCAAATCCTATGCATATCCACGGAGAAAGAAAAAAGTTGCAACTATTTTAATTTCCCAGTAGAAATGAACTGGAGAATGTGAGGCTTTGAATTTCTGAATTTCAGTGCAGTGTTTGATCCCAAACAGATTGAATCGGGTCTGAATTAGCCTGACCCTCATCAGTCCCAGTGGAATTAAGGGACTTTTGTGAAGTCCTTGCGTGCACCTATGTTTGGCCCTGGCTCTCTCCGCCTCTTGTAGGCTTGCTTGTGCTTTCCACCCTCACCAACCACAATGGTCATCCGCCGTCTCCGATTTCCAGCATTTTTTTAATCTCAATTGAGTTCCAATCCGTGCCTTCAAGGCGTAAACTTGTCACACAAATTAAAGAAAATCTGTCGCCTCAAAGAAGCCAGCAGCACAAGACGTGTCCCTTTATCTCCTCCTCGGTTGCCGGAGCCACCCAGCCCATGATGAAAGCTGTGATCATCCTCCACCACCCACTCACAGAACAGCCCTTTTCAAAATCCCGGACGGCAATTGCTCCTGGAGTGCCCATGAAGTGGCAAGACAGTTGATTTGTGTAACAGTGTAATAAGAGCCTGGAGTATCTGACATGAGTGCCTGGGATCCCAGTGGTGATGCTGGCTAGCCAAGATGCCAATCACAGCCTCCCGGCGGCTGCTAAGAGCAGCTGTTTGTGCAACAGAAGGTGTTCCTATGGCAACGAAGGAATTGAAGGGGAGGAAGAGAGAGGACAATGGGTTCCCATGGCAGGGCGTGTGTGGCTTCATCACCAAAGCCTGGAAGACAATGGAGAAGAGTAGCATTTTTTTTCTCTCTCCCTGGTTCAGGCAGACTGTATGCAACCACAGGCTTGTGCTGGGTCTCCTGTACAAGTGCTTTTGTTTTTAGCATATTCATTCAAATCTCCCCGTGTACAGGATTGTGCTTGAAAAGGTTAGGGGAAACGGGAACCTTTTGCAGAAGCCCAGTCTTGTTGTATGCAAGGGCTCCTGGAAGAGGCATCTGGCTGTGGAGGCTAGAGGTTGGGAATTGGATCCCCCCCATTGTGTTTCCTTGGCAGGACTTGGACAAAACGATCCATAGGATCCAGCTCTGCAGTTCTAAGGTTATTATTATTATTATTAACAGCATCTTGAACTGGCTTTCAGGCCTTCCAACCTTCTCCAAATGGGCCACATTGAAGCCTTTGGCTAATAGGAGCTCACTGAGACTATATGGCATAAGCTGGTTAAATCACATCTTCTGATTTCCTGAGATTTCAGGGTCAAAACCTGAGATGAGTGTGGGGAGGCTGAGACTTGTGCTTCCACAGGGGACAAGGCCTTTACACCAACTGCAAGAATGTGTTTATCTTTGTGTGAGAAATTAAGACAATGTGGATTTCCTACAGTATATCCTAAACAAATAGTACCTTGTAAATAGGCATATAGACCCCATTTTACGGAGGATGCAGGCAAGCTAAAACTGGGTCAGGGAGGGCAACAAGGATGATCAGGGGACTGGAAACCAAGCTCTAGGAGGAAAGACTGAAGGAACCAGGCATGCTTGGACTTGAGAAAAGAAGACTGAGGGGAGAGAGGATTCCACTTTTCGAATTATTGAAATGTGGTCATATAGAGATCTGTTCTCGATCATCCCCATAGTTCAGGACATACAATAATGGGCTCAAGTTACAGAAAGCCAGATTTTGGTTGAATATCAGGAAACAATTACATTGTGCCCCCCCAACACCAGAGATATTTAAGAAAAAGCTAGACAGCTATCTGTCAGATATACTTTGATTTGGATTCTTGCATTGAGCAGGGGATTGTGGCCTTATAGGCCCCTTCTGTCTCCATTATCCAATGATTTGAGACATCTTCACGCTGAGACGGACACGTTGAGTGTGCGGAAGGAGACAAGTGGCCAGGTGTAAAAGCCACCACACTCAATAAAATCCGACTTTCTCCTCCTCTAGCACTCCTTGTCCTGAGATTCATCTGCATGCCTGGAGACCTGAGAAAACATCGTTCCCCATGGCTTCAACCGTGCTCTGATGCCTTGGAACCCAACTATGGCTGTACTGTACCTTATTTTCATTATATCTGCTAGCAAACACTAGGAAGTTGCTATAGGTGAAAAAATAAAAACAGTGAACAATGACAGAAATGTGGTGGCACTTTAAAGACTAACTTTTATATTCTTTAATGTTTTCACTTGTAATGCTTGCACAGAAAGCATTACCAGCTACCAACTATGGTAGAAAGTGTCTACCATAGTTGTCGATGGCTATACCTTCTACAACTAAGAAGTTGTAAGAACCTCTTACAACTAAGAACCACTCCTAGACAGTCTGTCACTGAAGGGTGGGGGAGCCTGACTGAAGAGAAAGGTCTTTGCCTGCTTACAGAAGGACCTTTTTAAAATTATTATTTTTTCCTTATCCAGAGTTAGCATCCCAAGGAAGTGTGCATTGAATTGTAGCATTTCATTGCATGGTCATATCCTGGTCAGAATTCTGTGAGTGATTTATACATGTTTTAACTCCCTATGGTGAATTGATGCTAACTCATGAGGTGTTCACCTGTTGTCAAGTTGTGTACTGGCCTCATCACTAGCATTGCCATTTCTGCTGGATCCACCATCCAACCTTTTTTTTTTCGTTCAACAGAAGGTCAGAAGAGTGTTGCAACTCTGAGTCCTCTTCTGCAGAATACATCCCCCATAACAAAGTCCAGGCATCTCTTATTATTCTAGTGTATGTACATGGGGGGGAGGGAAGATTTTGTATGAAACATACAGGTTTTTTGCCAGACACAAAGAATAAGGTTTGTGTAACTAACAGGTAACTTAGAGTTGTAAGCAAATGCCTCTGTATGAATTTGCCAACTCTTCACAGAGTATATAAACCTTCTTTGCATATATATGGATTTATTGATCCAACTAAGTCATAATGACATGTATCAACATATATAAAATGGGCTGCTGTGACAACATCCATTTTACTCCAGGATTCTATATAACAAAATAGTAATTAGCTCTCATTGCTGACTATATACCACACCTGCGTTCTCCAATTTTTTTATGACAGCTTGTGCATGTCCAATACAAAGGCTTTGTTTTTCTATAGAAATAAAGTAAGTAAAGTCTTTCAAAGAAGGACCTTTTTACTACAACCTGCTTAGGAAACAATTCTTGTGAATGGCTTTCCCTGCAGGATGGTTTTCCTGCTGGGTGAACAAACCTCATCGAAAGGAATTCCATTTTACTAACTGGATATTTCTTTGCATCATACCCTCTGTTTCTGGTACAGAAATGTAGTTCTCAAAAGAAGCCTGAATAACGTTTATTTTAAAAGGGATTAAGCATGCATACCTTGGAATCTGGACTGAAACTACTTACATGCATACCTTGCAATCCAGAATTTAGAAAGCCACAGCAATATAGCATACAAGAAAGATGGCAGCACTTTCCCAATGAATAGATTTATATTAACATCTGCTTTCAGTTGACTTTCTTCTCTTCTCCATCCAACTGAAACTCATCATGATGCCAAAAACATCCGAAGAAGCAGCCTAAGATATAATAAGGCCCTTTGCACAAAAGCAAATATTAGTCATTAAGGTTCCATAGATCATAAGCAGAGACCCACAGAATCAGATAAGATATCAGATATGGCATAAGGGCTTTAGGTCTTTTCAGTAGAAATAATAGTACCATAACCAGCTGCACTTTTTACGTTGCCTTTGGTATCTTTCAGCTTGAGGCTGTTACCATAACCATTTTTTTAAAAATAAGGGTATTGAAGATAATGTGTATAATGCCATTTCTCTGGAGCAGAGCCATAATGTTGTGTTCTAAGTATGTTCAGAACATGCCAGGGGAGAGTAAACTGGTCCTTGACAGTCTAGATGTCAAATTACTGCTTTCCTTCTGGGTAAATTCCCCTGTTTTGTTGTACTGAAGCTTTCTTCTGAAACCTGCCTGCTCAGTCAATCTCTCTCTCTGATTTTCTGCTATTTTTCTGCATAGCAAAAGCCAATTTAGGTTGCCAAATGAAACAATTCCTCTTTTAACTCCGCAGGACTGTTGAACAGGAGTGGGAATAGTTTGAGTAAAGTAATGAAAGGTTTCCTGTGAGAAAACAACATCTCTGATTCTTTCAAAGACATGATTTTCTAGCTCACACAGAAGGGGAGCATGTTCATTGTGTGTAGTTTTTGAAGTAGAATATGTTGGTCTGTGCAAGCATATCAGACAAAGAAGAACCAAAACAAAACAATGAGGCAAAAATGTTGAGGCACCATAAAGACTAACTGCTATACAGTATCCGTGGGGGAATGTATTCCAAACTCTCCCCTCACAGATGCTGGAAAACATGGAAATATTGTAGTATGTTATTCATTTCATGGCCTCTGGCTCTCTCTAGTGGCCAGTTCTGGTAACTACACCCTGGAAATACATATAAATATAAATACATATTTTTGTGGCGGTATTTTCGTGGGTTTTTTAAAAAGTATTTTCAGGTAGTGGATGAGGGAAATATTGATCCAGCAGATGGGGTTCCTACTGCATTTTAATGTGAGCTCATGGGTCAAGTCCACTTTCTCAGACATTAGAGGGAGATTATATGGTAAAGGTAAATGATCCCCTTGACAATTTGTCCAGTCGTGTCCGACTCTAGGGGCCAGTGCTCATCCCCATTTCCAAGCCATAAAGCCAGCATTTGTCCGTAGACAGTTTCGTTGGTCACGTGGCCAGTGCAACTAGACACAGAATGTCGTTATCTTCCCACCTTAGTGGTACCTATTTATCTACTTGCCTTTTTACCTGCTTTCAAACTAATAGGTTGGCAGGAGCTGGGACAACCGACGGGAGCTCACTCTATTGCATGAATTCGAACTGCTGGTCTTTCAACTTTGCAGCCCAGCACCACCACGTCCCGCGAGATTATATGACTATCATATTTATACAGTTGGCTGGATAGCTCAGTGAGTTAGGTATCTGGCTGTGGAGCCAGAAACCAGGAGTTCAGTTCCCCACTGTACATCCTTGTGTCCTATATACATGAGCCAACAATTTTTTTTCTCTATGGTGCTGAAGAAGAGGCAAAATTTCTCGGTAGAGGGACAATATCTGCAAAAGTTTGGACCAATTTGAACTAGTTTTGATTCAACTGTGAACCGGTGTGTTATATAAAAGGAGCAATGTATTATCTGCTTAAGTTAATCTGATAAAGGAGCTCTGATACTATGCGGGAGGAAGAGGAAACAATATGTTTTGCTTAAATCACTTCCCCCCCATCTGTTGTTCACAACACACTTTGAGCTAAAACTCGCATCCTGCCTGATCATTAGCCATGTTGACAGGAACTTGAAGCATTCACAGGATGTCATGGTGAGGAAAGGTGATCGTCAGGACATAACAATTAAGAAGAGTGTCCTGCTCACAGGTAAACAAAGCTGATGGGCTACATCTTTGCAGCAAATAGGCAGGGATATAACTGACAGAGTCTACTGGAGTCTAAGTGTGGGAGAACCAAAGCCAAAAATTAAGCCAAAAAAACTTACTCACGTTCTCCAAAAGAATCTTGAACAAGAAGAGAGATTGTTTCAAACAAACTCCAGCTGAGTTCTTGGAGACTCACACTGGGTTTTGTGGCAAATATTTGGTCCACTGATCATGCTGGAGGAAGAGCTTGCCTAACCTTGAGATGGCTTTTCCCCCCCAGGGACCTTTCTTTTCAGCTGAAAGTTATTAGGTAAATCCAAGCATCCTGTTCTCAGCAGTTGGGAAATCTTTCACTCTTCTCCACATACTGAGGTGCCTTCTTTGGAGTTTGCCTCCTGGCTCCTCAAGAGCCCAAGGTCTGTAACATCCAGCAGTTTCTCTCCCCCTCATGCTCTGACTCGTCCCTATGGAAGAACCTACCCAAAACACAAAGGAGAAGCATTACCCAAGAATATTTGATTCAGAGATAACAAAATCTATTGATATTGCTTCTTCCTTCCAATAATTCTGTCTAGCTGACTCTGGCTTTCTCCCGTGGCTTCCTACTGGTGCTTGCGTGCATGCAACCTCTGATTAACAGTAAGTAGTGCTGTCATTTTGACATATCTAGATAAACTGATGTTGAACAATCTATTAAACATGTCAGCCGTAAACAGGGAGTGTGGGCCTTCTTATTACATTGTTTTGCTGCTAATTAGGGAAGTGATAAAATCCTAAACAGACATGTTTGCCTTCGTGTCTGTTTTTTTCCTTATGGTATCCAGAGACACCTGGAATAAAGTTGTGTACGGCAAAGCTGGCGTGGGAGGAGAAGTTGGAGGTGGGCCAAGAATGGAGTATGGGGCCCAGAAGAACACAGAAGTGGGGCCGGGGTGGAGAACCAGAGTTGAACCTGACATCTGTAATCTGCTCAGAATGTATTTTATAGCTCCAATGAAATTAGCTATAGTTTACCTTTAATGAATGGCTGCTCTGATGGATGGTCATTCATTTAATGGGAAATGTACTTCAGCTCCTTTACAGCTTAAAAGCTTGCCTAATTGTATTTTTGCAGATCAACATCTTCATCCAGACCACTTTTTAAAAAATTATGATTGTCTTCCCCTTTTCTTTTTTTTAAAAAAGAGCTAAGGTTCAGAGCAGATGCTATGGTTCATTAGGAGCGGGAATATTGCCAAGGGTAGGCAAGGAAGTTCTTTCTTCCCTTTCTCCTCAAAGTAACATCTAAGTCTCTCTAGCAATGATGTAATTTTTCCTTTGTCTTGTCCTCATATGCACAGAAACGCAGAGGATAAGACTGTGCATGTGTGTAAATGTAGCCAAGCTGCACAAAATGGCAAAGGCTGCTGTTTTTTTCTAGGATTTTTTTAAAAAGATGGTGTAACTTGACATTCTTTCCAAGGAATAGGGGAGAATTATAAAACTTTTGAGAAACCTTGCAAGATTTCTCAGGGTGAGGAGAATCGGTATGAGAAAGGAGGCTAGTTGGTTGTTTTTTTGTGTGGTTTTTTTTGTTTGTTTTTTTTTGCCCCCACACTTAGTTTCTCTCTGAAAGTGAGAGACTTTGGACTATCCTTATAATAGGCATGGATCGTCATTCATTTTTATTGCAAACTCTTATTTCTTTTTAATTGATTATGGTATAAGAGGCAATGCATTAAAGAGCTCCATGCTTAATTTGTTATAATTAAAAATTATAATTGCAGTAAGTTTGAATGGACCATAAAAGTAATAAAAGGAAAACAGTATTGATAGCCCTCATTAAAATTGCATGTGACCTATTTAACATGGAAACCTCTTAGAGGGAGGGACATCCATGCCCTGCTGGGGCGTAGAGTCCCTGTAAAGGTCCACTTGGGTCTCTGAGGTATGTCTCATCTCAAAAGAGGCCTAGAAACAAACCACTGAGCCAAGACTGCAAAGGAGCGCATTAAACAGACAGCCGCCACTTGTTGAGTGGTGATAATTTGAGATGTGTAACTGTAAATTAGGTGTGATGCTTCTTCTGAAGTAAGCCGTCTTTGTGAGGGAGGTGGGAAATCAATGTTCCTTGGCATGGGCACATTTAATGGCAAAGAGCCTTGATGCAGATCGTTGATAACACTCAATGCTCACTGTTTATAATGAGTTGGCACATTTCCAGAAGTCAGATGAGGGAGCCCAAGAGGACCTTGGCTTGGTGATGTGTAGCCCTTAGCCGAATTTCAATAGGAAGGGGGAAAAACAGGAGAAAGGAGTCTCAAGATGTGATCTCAACATTTCTGCTCCTTCCAGGGCCAGTCAGCAGCTCCCAATGGGATGCAGTTGCAGGTCTCAATGCAGAATATTTATTTGTTTATTGTTTGAAATAGTTTTATCCTGCCTTAGGATTGCTGTAGGTCAGAGTTGACTTTGAAAGCATAGGAAAAGTGGAAGGCAGCAAAACAAAATAGGAAGGTGGATTGATTCCCTAAAGGAAGCCACAGCTTTTGCATTTGCAAGAGCTGAGCCAGTCTGTCAATGGCAGGACATTTTGGAGGTCCCTCAGTTCATAGGGTTGCCATAAGTCACATATGACTTGACAGCGCATAAAAATGACAAATACAGATGCTAAACACTTATCTTCCTTTCTCTGAACCCAGTTGGGGAATCTTCAATTCCGGCTGCTGGTAGACATGTTAGGAAGGCACTTAACATCACCAGCTAGGACACTACTCACCATTTTCTCACTTAAAGTTGGAGCAGGCAGGTGCATGAAGAGCTTTTGATGCTGTTGCAGGACGACTGTTTCCAGCTTTGAAGCTCCTAGTGATATAAAATATGTCTTTGTTATGGGCTCACATTTTTTCTGTATACATCACACACACTGTATTTGGTAAAAGCTGTATTCTTCCACATCAGTGGACTGAATTCTTTTCAGTCATCTTTGAATCTGATTGACGAGACCCTGAGTGGATCAAGTCTTAGGTTGAGAATAGAGATGGATATGAACCAAACTATGAACTAGAAAAACTGATGAACCGGGCTGGTTTACAGCTTGGTTCATGGCCTGGTTTGGTGATCCTGTTCATAAAATAAGTGAGTTGGAAGGAGCCTATAAGGCCATTGAGTCCAACACTCCCTACTCGAGACAGGAATCCAAGTCAAAGAGATCTGATAGATGATTGTCCAATTTTTTTAAAATGTTTATTAAAAGAAATGCTATTCTGAGCTTTGACCAAGACAGAGGATTGTTGAATAAATGAATGGAGCAGGTAGAGAAGAGTCCTAAGCAAAGTGAAATAGCAGGTGAGGAGATGTTCCCTGGTAGAGGAGGTGGACTTGTGCCACTTTTCCCATCTGTGAAATGTTGCAGGGCATAGATAAACCTGTATTCTGACCTTCATTTCCAGCTCTGCTGTAATGAAACAGAATTGAGAATGGGTGGAAGTGAAGGGACCGCTTCTAGCTGTCTCCTACTAAGTCTGAGGTTAAGGTACCCTAATCAAATGGATTTTTAAAGCCTATTAAAAACATTACACCAAATTGGTTTTCTGCCATGTGTCTAATTAGTCCAAAGCATCTGCGATTGAGACTCCAATTAAATGCCTCTCGGTATCACTTTTATAGTTTGGGTCCATGCTGTTGTTCACATTGGCATGTGGTGTGTTTTTTTTTTAAAGCATCTCTTTATATTTGCTGGCTTTGTCAGCTTTTTTTCCGCCTTTCATGTTCTGCCTTTGTTTGCAACCCTCCTTTTCTGTCCCGAGACCCTCATGAAGAGCCATTTAGAAAGCCTGCAGTGTTAGCAAAGCCAAATTCGAGTGTGGGGTGCAAATCAGACAATTGGGTGTGCATAAAATTGCCAGCCTGTGTCCTTGCGTTGCTGCTCTCAGCAGCTGTGCTGATGTAGGTCAAATCTCTGCCAATGCCCTAGTTTCCATTTTTCAAAGAGCATGGAGAGATCCTGAGTTAGCAGCATTGCCGTATTAGTTACATCTGTTTGGTAATCCACAGCAAATTGCTACCTTCAGCTAGAGTCCTCCCTCTTTATAAATTAGTGGTGGTTGTGTTCACCCTGGGTGGTTTTGAGGATGAATGCAACAAAGACTGTGAAATGTTTGCAATACATTTTTTTAAAAAATCATCAGGCCACTAGATCAGGGGAAACTAAGAAATGTTGATACTGGAATGGACAAATCTACTTTGCCCAAAGAGTTACACTTTTGATTCTTTCATACAGTTTTCTAAAGGATATTATTGGGAATTCCTTCTGTAAAACTTCCTTCAGCTGTATCATCAGGACGTGGAGCTGATGCTAGGTGCACCATGAACTGGTTCTACCAAGCTGACGAGATTTTGAAACAGAACCTGGTAGGAAGACAGTGCATGAGCCATCTGGAGATAAGCAAGCTCTATGATTCTACAAAAAGTTAACCTCCTGGGCCAAGTTAAGCCTTGAAGGTGCAAATCAGGATCAACACTGTCTGGTAGAAATGAATTAAAGATTAAACACAACAAGTTAAACCCAATGTGACGCTTTAGCATCAGATTTATGCCTTTTCCCTTCTGGAGCCCACTTTGTCTAGAAGGTGTCCTAGCCCCCTTGGGGCAGATTTGGGGGACAGTCAGGGGCTACAGCAGAGAAGGAGATAGTGTCCCCCTGATGCTCCTTCCCATCTTTATGCAAGTTTAGTTCCAGTTTAGTCCCACTTGTGCAAGTGTGTGAGAAGAGGGGCAGAGAAGACCCCCTATGAATCAGCCAGCTGGCCATTAACTCTTAGGGCTGCAGAGCTGGAAGGGACCCAATGGATCCTCGAGTCGAGCACTTGTCATGGAGGCCCAGTGGGGAATTGATCTCCCAACCTCTGGCTCAGCAGCCAGAGACTTAAAACCACTGATCTAGCTGTCCATAAATCCTAAAACCTGCAATACTGATCTGTGTTACATGGGCTAATAATACTGGTTTGCTTCATGCAAGCTGTATGCTGAGTAAGCTAGGATTGCAGATAGACATATGTTGAGTACCCTGTCGCCATTCTGTAGAATTGGCATGATGGATGGAGACAGCAAAGGAACAATTTATAAAAGGGCATTTTTCCAGTTTTTACTCCATTTAATTTGGCAAAAGAAAACAGGTGTAGTGTCATAATGCTCTGTAAAGAATAGCCCACTGGGCTGGCCTTGCCTGGGATATGAAACCCCTGACTTCTTTTCACATCAGGTTTGCTTCCTGCACTTTTATGTCAGCCTTATCTGCACACACACCCTTTTTTTTGTTTGTTTCTTTTCTTCTTCATATTCCCACCTGTCTCCTGGAAGAGAATATCTGTGCCCGTGTACATTGAAACTGGCAGCAGTGGAAAATTAAGGCATTACTTTATCCGCCAGCCTGCAGCAGCATTGATAGGCAGAAAGCAAATTATCTGCCAGTGGTTTTAGCCTCTGTCCTGAAGGATTTCCAAGATTTAACAGGCAGTTTTCATTGTTTGCCTGTCTCTGTCCCTTTATGTCCAGCTGGTGAAAAGGGTGCATTGTGTGGCAACCCAAGGGAACCCAAGGTGAGCTGTGTGTGTTCTATTGAAAAAAGGCTCACTGAAGATGTGGCCAGTATTTTCTTAACATTCCTCATTCTTAAATTCTTCATTCTCACTGGTTTGCCAAGGAAGACAAGACCCCTTAAGCAAGGAACTTTAAAGCCATGTGAAATCAAGAGCTCTCCCTTCTTCAAAATCTCTGTGATTCACACTTTCCCTTTCCAGAAGCAAAATGCTCACCCCAGAGAATGAACAAGCACAGAAAGATTGGCTGATAGTTTTAAAAAGGGCCTCAAAAACACCCATCCAGTGCTTCAAATTTTAAAAGAAATCTTAGCTTCCATTTTGGGGAAATTCCCCATAAATGTGGGACTATTGTAATTTTGTGCAAAAAAAGAGGGATCTTTTATGTTAAAAATGGGCAATTTGTTCAGATATGGGCAACTTTTTGCCGAACATCACTCCTACCAAAGTGAGAATGTTATTGAGAGTAGTAGAAACATTTGTCACTAACCTTGCCTCTGAGCAGAAGAACATCACCATTTTTAATCCTTCTAAGTAAGATAAGGGTTAGGGTTTACATCTCTAGTGAGATGTTTATCTCAGAAGATGTATAGGGCAAGGAGAAGGTAAAGAAAAGTGTGTGTGGGGGGGGAGTACCAGGAAGGCAGAAGACGAGATTAAGCCTAGATTTTCATTTACTTGTTTATTTTTACTTTGCAAGCCACAGAGGTCCTAGTATAATGTTAGAAATCTGATCGGCCTGTGATTTATGATCTGTGGGCTGGAGCACTTGGCGATGGAGCTGAGGGCTGTGAATTCAAATCCCCAGTGTGCTTTCCAAGACAAGGACCAGCTGAGACCACCAGGACCGTGTGTGGCGGACAGGATAACATACCCTGCCACCTGTGCAGTCTTAGACAAGGTGCAGAATTCCTGCAGTGCTACCCTAAGGAAAGACTGATGAGCCACTTTTGAATAGTCTATGTCTAGGAAACTCTTTGAAATCAACTTAAGGGCATGTAATTATACTCACAAAACTTGACATCATCCAACTGCGGTGCAATTTTGCTAACAATTTTCTGAAGGCAAGTATTCTATTATAGATCACGTTCACTCCTGCATCATAAGTTATGCTTGACGGAGGTAAAAGAAATTGTCTTTGCTCTAAAAGAACTTTGTCATAATTTCTTTATTTCTTCTGTTATACCTTGTTCATTTTAAGCTGTTCATAGAAACCTTTGGGTAGTGTGGGCGGCATATAAATTAAATAAATAAATAATAATAGCAGCCCAGCACCTGTTAGTCCCCCCACCTGTATAAACGTCCTTGGCCTAAATCCTGTTGCTAGTTCCGAACAAAGTAGACCCAGAGTATCAATTGGATTTATAGAAGTGTTGACTCATCAGTTATTCAGTAATGCTTTGAATAGGTCAACTCTAACTCCAACTAGCCATGGGATTACAATTGAGGAGCCATTCCACTATATTTTTCCAGTCGAGAAAGGGAGAGAGATGGAGAACAGGATCCTCCAGTGGTTTCTAGGAGTGGGAAACCTCCCCATCCACAACGAGAGCAAGGCAGGCTCTATCTTTCATGCAGAGAAGGTGTTTGGGTCTTGTTTATTTCTTTTTGCTGCTAGTAAAAGCAGTGGTAGCAGCTCCTGTGTGGACACACTGGCTATCAATTAATACCCACTGCCACAACCTAGGATTGTGTTGGCTTTTTTTTTTTTAATTTGATCTGGGCATTGCAGCAGCTGCCACCCACTGAAAGGTGAAGAACACAGGTGAAGAAATAGCACTGCTCTCTTTGGAAGAGTTTGCATCCCCACCGTTTCTCAGACAGAAAGGCTTTCTGAGAAATTGTGTCTCTGCGCTTTTCATCTCTCCCATAGTGATTCTGCTGCTTCTGTGCCTTTTCTTTCTGTTAGCCCTCCTCTTTTTATTTTTTTGCACAGCTGTTGTGTACCAAATCTCATTCAGCTTGACAAGGGAAGAGACTTTGGTTCACTCATGTGTCACTCTTCAGTGCGTGTTTGCTTATTTCCTGGAGGGTTGTTTTCACAAAGGCAGGAGTTACCTCTTCCCACTCAGGTATGGATTTGTGTCAAAGCCCCTTCCTTCGGCCCTCTGGGGAGTGAGGTTTTCGATGGAAAAACCACTTTGCTGCTCTGTAGAAATGTGCCTGTCATGTCATCCACCTGGTGAACAGCAAATGCTCAGCCCTGCTTTCCCTTGGCAAGTGGACATTTCCTGAGGGCAGCTAATATTATAGTAGCAGGTAGCAAAGAAATTGAACAGAGAGACATGCTATCATTCCTAGGCTATTTCATGGCAGTTGGAGGTTGGTTTTTTTCCCCCCCCCAGCATGTCAACCATTTCCAAAACAGTACAAAATGCTTGTAAGACAGTTTTCACAAGACATTTTTATAACTCCTGTGCAGATCGGTGAGCATGGAGTGGTGAGTAAATGTTCTCTTCAAATTTGCCAACCTATTTGAAGGAAGAGACACGACCAGGATCTTTTTACCAACATTGTTCAGTAGGAGAAATTCAGCAACAATTCTTCAGTGATGGGATTGACTTGAAGCAGTGGTTCTACATCATTAGATAAAGGAGAGAAGTGTAGACCACGGGCTTTCAGAAGGTGCAATACTTCCATAGAGGAAGGCAGCATCAGTAAATAATATCTGCAATCAAAAAGGCTGCAAATAGGAAAAGAAACAAGGAACAGCCTATACCATTCATTTTCTGATGGAAGATAACATGGAAACCTCTCATAAGCCATAATTATACAGTGGCTAATATCATTAAATGGTTTCCAACCAGGACAAACCAAACTGCATCTGGAAACTCTGCTAGTGAGTGAATCTTGAAATGTCCATATTCTCTTGATTTCTAGTCTCAAGGAGCCTAGAGAAGCCTATGTGGAGTTCAAAACTGTGCCTTTCATAAGCTCTATTCAGATGTCAGAATTCCCAGTGTCATCAGCATCACCAGAAGTATGTGCCTCTCCCCAGGACATCTCATTGCTTTCCTCAGGGAATGACAGAGCAAGCTGAAAAGGAACTCCTGCTTGAATAGAGTCTACATCCAAGCAAGAGCCCCAGTTTTCCATGGGTTTTGCTCATGCTTAATCCCCCATGCAAGTAGGAACCACTCTTCTTCACATTTACTATGGCTTCCATGAGGAAAGCGATGATGGAGATGGAGTGAGACCCATTGCTCCCTCCAGGTCTGTTGAAAAACTGTAATGCCTGAACAGGCCTGTAGAGCTCTTATGTGATGGTGGGTGGGATTGCATGGGCTTATAGCTCACATTTTAGACTGTTCACGGCATGGTCCAATGCGAGCTATTTCCTGGTGATTGTACAATGTATGGGGAATAGTGATTCATCCTCTTCCTGGTTTGTGCCCGAGCTGGAACTCTTTGGTAGTAAGGCTACTCCTTTTTGAGACAGGCTCAAATGACTCCCCAACAGACAGAAGGGTTGCTGTAAAGGATATTGTGCCTGGCAAAGCAGCCCTTTCTGGCACATTCTGACAGACACCTTTCTCGCTCTCTGATTGTACCCTAAGTCCTATCCAGATCGCCCCTTGATGTTGGAAGTCATAATAAACTGGGGAAGAGGGACCCCGTCAATGTGGCCACGATACTCCCCCCCCCCCCCCGTCTTGTGTTCCTTCAACTTGAGCTTTACTCTGGAAGTGTCTCTGGAAAGGGATGATTTTATCAAGATACTGGGCTTCATCCAATACTGGAGATCTGCTGAAAGAACAATGAAATCCAGTGTCAGAGGAAAGGGTGCTCCCACCACAACCTTCTGTATTTCCCAATAACCTGCTTGGAAGACAGAGAGACCTCCCTGGAGCTATTTGGGGTGGATGCAGCAGGGGTATGAAAGAAAGTTAATTTTGTGACATGCAACAACAACATTTTGTATTTAAGCCATTTTCTGTGTGACAGAAAGCACTTTGTATTCTTCATTCCAGAACCAAAGATTTGGCAATATAGCTGACCTCCAGTAGTTGGAGATTAATTAGAATAATACTGGGTGTTCAGTGCGAATATAACAACAGCCAGTTTAAAGTTTTGTGAGATTGGTCCATTTTGTAGCTGTGGAAGAAAGGAAAGGATTCAGAGATAACAAGTGGAGAGGAGAAACTACAGGATGTGCAGCATATACATTAGTGGTGAATATATGGATTCCTTGCTATCAATCTCCACTTCCAGTCTTTCAGCCTATTTACAGTATTGGAAAACAGTCAGCATAAACATCTATTCACTGTAAGCTTACCCGCTGTTTTGTTCTCTTTGACTTGGTTGTTCTTTGTGTTCATGGGTCTGTGCGCGCCTTCACGGGATGTTTGTTGACATTGTTAAGGCAATAACTCGGGCTGGAAATGTTGCTCCTTAAACACAAATTCTAGTCGCCAAAGGGAAAGGTGGACTAGGAGCTGATAGTAGGCCATTTTCTCAGCTCTGGTACAAGAAAACTTTCAATAATCGCATTTGAAAGCAGTTTCAGGCTGGTGAATTTGGGGGACAAGAGTCCATGGTTGTCTCCCCCCCACCCCAAATGCCATGTTCAACAAAAGCAGTGTTATCGCTACTGGTGAGCTGAACCCAGAAACAGGGAACTCATTTTTAGAAGAGGTAGCTATGTTAGTCTGAGCAAGCATATCAGGCAAAAATAGAAGAAAAATAGGGGGGAAAAGACAAAAACATTGTGGCACCTTAAAGACTAACTGCTATATTTTAATGGAAGCTTCCATGAACCTTCTTCGCTCATTTCCTCAGACATATGAGGTGGAATACAGAGATCACACAGTAAAAGGGGCTATAAGAAATAGTGGTATATGGTTGCATTTCACATGTGTCCCCATTCCTGTTTGTTTGCTATTCCTTTCTTTTGAAGTCCAGTTCTGTAAACTTTCCAGCAAGTAACACTGAGTAGCCCCACCAGAAACGGGAGGAATTCCCCCCCCCCCCAGTGCCTTGTTTCCTGTGTCAAGATGGGCTTTCTGATCATGGTGAGACAACACAGGGAAGAACATAGAGTGGCAAAATATATATTCACCTCCAGCATGATTGCTTTCACCTTCAGCGTGACAAGTAATTTTTTTTTTGTCTGTCATGGTTTGTGCTGTTTGTGCAAAATATGTCGTATATTTTCCCACTTTGTGAAGCTGCACACAAAGAGAGAGAGCCCTGATGAGCAGAGAAGCTGATGTGACTAAGAAAGACACAGCCTGCCCTTCCAGCAGTGCCACATTTACAACTCAATGCAACTAAAAAACAACAACCAGTCTTTTAGCAGTTTTATAGCAGTTTTAGCAGCTTTTACAGAAACGCACAAAATCAGTCTCACAAAGGTGCACTTTCTGTGTGAGGCTGACCTTTCAAAAATCTTGCTATTGTGCAAGGAAGAGGTTTATTCGTTTGGCCTTTTCTCTTCTACAGTAATGTGCAAGAATGAAGCAGGTCAGGATTCACACCCCAAGGTTGCAAGCATCAAAGAGTTCCTTGGCATGTATAATGTGAAGACCCACACCTGAAAGTTTCCAGTTGACACAGTGCCGTGACTGCATGGGGTTCTAAGAAAACCCTTTACAAAGGCCACCACCCTTCAGACGGTCGAGCACATAACCAAATGGAAGGTGCTGCTTGATACATGCAGCAGAGCAGGAGTCAGATTTCTTGGACCACAAGGGCCATAATTCCCCATTCTCTGTTCTGTTGATTTACACACATCTTACAGACACCTGGGGAGTTATGAGATGTGTAGTCTAAGAAATCCAAGAAGAGATGTGGCTACTTAGCACATCCCTTCATGTTTCAAGTTTATCGGTAACAATAAAACCTGAATTAGGGTTATATATTTTCCCATATATTGTGGTTATGGATCAGTGCCGGACGCTCCCTGGTTCTCTTCCCTTTCATTCTATGTGGTCCTGAAACAGGGATAGCCTTGTTCAGGTGGAGACCATCTAATTTCAAAAATAGTGGCTGTCTTCACTGAAGAATAGCTATAACATAACAGCTTATTGGATCAAATATCCACCTAATCCAGTTTATTGTTTCCCATAGATGCAAATACTAACTACATAGATGGACTATGTCCTTAACTAAGGATGTAAATCCTGGTTTACATTATTTTCACATGCAATAATGTGAAACTGAATTTTCCCCCTTACCAACTCTGAAATATTTTCTGACAGTCTCAATGAGAATTTTTGCATTTTTAGAAAAGAAATTTTGGACAAATTTAGCTGATTTGTGCATAGGTAAACTGTGATATAGACCGCCTCATTGCATGAGCTTTAGAACATAAGGAGAAGGTTGTTGTTTTGTTTGGTCCTATCAGCTTGTCTTCCTTTGCCTTCCTTTCCTTCCTCTCTCTCTGGCTGAAATCCTGTTACTTAGTATTAGAAGTTACAACTAGAGTAAACCCATTTGACTCACTGGAATTTATGGAGGAGCTGACTCGCCAAATCCCCATTGATTCAGTGAACTTATTTTAGTGTAGAGTACTACAATGAGCAACAGAAGTTTGGCCTCTGTGTGTCCGTGCAACATGCATCTGTGTAAATATGCTTCAATTCACAATGATGAAAGACATTAAGGTGTTTATTTTAGCACTGCAGCATTTTGTGTAAGTGTGGAAACCTCAATGACAAAAGTGTTCACAGTCTTATTCTCATACTGGAGGTGGGACACCTGATCTCTTGTTGTATTGCCTCATCCTAGGCTATTGTGAACAAATAAATTAGCGATATTTTTTCATATTCCTCCATCTGGTACAGAAACCACAATGTTTTTTCAAAAATGTGTACCTTAATGTTCCTGAACGGGTTGCTGTGGAATATCCATGTTCTTTCTCTCATTCTGCTTTTGTCGTATGTGTTTTGTCACATGGAATGCTTAGGCTAGGAAGACCCTGAAGCACGAAGGGCTTTCAGTGCTGAAGAGTGAAGAAACAACCAATTGTTGCGGCTTATCTGATCCAGATTGTTCTACTGGATTTTTGTCAGGTTCAGAAATAAGCCTAGTGATAGCTTCCAGGTCCCAAGACAAAGCTGCTGCTAAGATCTGAACTGATCCTCTTTTAATTTTTTGTGCAGCTGCTCATGTGGCGAGTCACAGAACTGGCTGGCCTTTGGGTCTGACGGGTCAGGAAGGCGCATAAGAGCTAAGCCTTGCTTGAGTGATCGCATCTTTCTGAATGTCTTCCTGAACTTTGATTGTTCTAGTATCTGTCGTATCCTCTTTTCCTTTCCACTTATCTTGTACCTCAGGTTTTCAAGCTGACCTTAAGAGATGCTTGGTACAACATCTGGACATAATAGAAAACTTTAAATCTGCTTTCCAAGCTTTAAAAGTATTCACAGCAAAATGAATTATCCTGTTGCTCTGAGCTTTTAGGAATGTGATCTGTATGAACACAAGTGAGGGGGGGGAGACCTCTCAATATGATTTTCTTGGCATTCCTTTTGCCATGTGGCTGCCATATGGTTTATTCTTGGGAGGATGCTCATGCTGAGGAGAAGGTTGTGAATTCAAAGCTTGTTGAAGGACAAAAACCAAGTTCTATACAGTACTTCTTACTGAGGGAAGAACAGGTGAGCCACATTTTAGGGAGTTATGAGAAAAGTAGTTATCATGAAACTATAATTCTATTATATATGAACAAGACAGATGTGTAACTGGGAAGGGTTGCACATTTTTTATCTGCACCCATTCATGCTGGAAGAAATATTTTAAAGAAGAATGTTGTTCCTTGTCAAGGGATTCAGATTTTAAAATCGCAGGTTCTGCATTGCCTACCGTGTTTATATAACTGGGTAGTTTCCGTGCACTGTGTTCTTTGTAATGTACTGAAGGCTACACAAAAACGAAACTCTGTGTGTCCGAATTTTTGGGCTGCCAGGTGATGGGGCTGAACTGGCAATCAGTTTTCTCCTATGACTGTTTCTGTGGCATGCGTGTGTGCAATGCAGGTGGAAGCAAAGTACCCTCTCCAGAAGGACAATAACAAGAAAGAGAGAGCATCCTCACTTGGGCACCATCATGCTGAGCCAGAGGAGGCTCACTCGAAATGCTTGCTAAGAAAGCTCATAAATACTGAACTGGTTCCAAACCAAGCTGAAGGGAGTACATCTATCAGGGACGGCTCAGAAGACTTTGAGTGTAACACCTGAATGGAGCCCTAGCAGCAGGCTGAGGATTATTCTTTTGGCGTAGCAGAATGGTTATGAGCAGTTCTATTTTTAAAAATAAAATTTTAGGCAGGCGGCACAAGAAGAAAGCACAGCACCTCCTTAATGGCAGTTGGCAGGCCTGATTCCCACCCAGGGGCTGGTAGCAATTTCATCTCCTCATGACAAAGGGGAATAAAAGTTACAGCCACTTTTGGATTTCAAGTTAAAGCTAGTGAGAGGCATGAATATTTTTCAGTTCCTGAATACCTGCTTGGATTCCAGGAAACCAGCTCAGATCAGTCTGAGAACTGTTTCCAGAAGTCCCAATTTGGGATGTAAACTGGTTCCTGTAGTAGGTGCATAACCCTAGCATGTATCCGGTGCTGGTTGGTAAACATTGCTTCTGCCTGTTGTCCAATAAGGGGCAGCATCAATGAACATTCGGGACAGGTGCCCTCAAGTCTTCCATGAAACATATCAGGGGGCAAGAGTGTGATATTTCCTGTTCTTCTCTGCACTTGGAAAGGATTGTGTAGGTGCAAAACCCCTAGTTCCTCAGATTCACCTTGATTCTGCCAACTCTAGTTGGCACCCTATTAAGTTGCTTCCAAGTAACCCTGTTCTTTGTGTGACCAGGGGCTAGACTTTCTGGGAGGGTCCCATCCAAATGAAGAGGTGGGTCAGTCTTTCTTTCTACATTATAGTCCTGGCATCCTCTGTTGTTCCTTCAAGATATGCAGATGCTGTGAAATGTTCCCTTCAATTTTAGTTGAGATGGGTGGGATGGGAGCTAAAGAGTGGATGTGCATTTGATGTAGATGCTTTCGGTCTTTCAATGTTAGCTGTTATGTCTCTCTGTATGTCACCGGGTGCAATGCCTGCTAAATAATTGATTTTATCAATAAGAGTTGGCTTCAGGTGTCCATTAATGATCCAATGCCTTTCACTGCATGTTCCTTGCAAAGATCTTGTGCTTTTTGTTTTGGAAGTCTTTCTTAAGGGTCGCTGTACACTCCAAGTAACAACTTGGATAGATGGAGGCAAAATAATGATCAGGTTGGACATCCTTCCTGTTAGAATTTAAAATCACAGCAGAAGATTTCCCCTTATGAAGGTTTGGACCAGAAGCTCCAGCGTAGTAAGGCACACGGGAAAATACCAGGAATAAGTGCAGAGAATATTTACTTGCTGTACATATTTACATAGTGCTTATAGGAACATAAACATTCAGCAGTCAAACGGACAGAACATAAGCATGACAGTCAAAATAGAACTGTGAAGACCACACTAACCAGCATCTTAATTTATACTACCTCCAACCAATCAAATTAGTGGTTCACCTCATGGTAGTTAATTCCACATGGCTGTGTCCTTGTCTGCGGTGACTACATAACTCCACCTGCACTAACTAATTGTTAATTACATTTCTTCTTCTTAAAGACCTAACACTTCCAACCAACCTGGAGTTTCTGAAATGCTTCCTTGTTTCTTAGAGATGGAGGGCACCTAGTTGTGTCCTAGTGGGGTTGGGATTAATTTGATTTCTGCTATAATATGCTGCACCAAATGCTTGTGATGTTCTTCTAATGCATCTGTTAGAAGATTATTTCACTTCGAAATGGTACTGAACAAGGCTTGCTGTCTTATGCTGCTCACTGAGAGCCTTCTGATTCCATCAAGGAGCCCTACACAATCCGGATGTAATAAACATCCATTTTACAAAACAGACGACAGGCTCCCTTGTCATGTTAATTAGGTTATTTAGTACTTTGACTTAGAAAGCAAACAGGCAGGGACATGGGAGAGGGTGGAAATGTTTATTTATATTTAACTATAAGTTGCTTCTCATTGGGTGTTTTAGAAACTTAAATTTACTTCAAGCATTTTGCATGATCTGTGTTTTGAAGATGAGCCTAAACTACAATGGTGGGGCAGAATTTGGCTTAGAATAGGGTAAGAGGAGAAAACTTATATCTTTATAAATTGAGGTGGGTGATCTGTAGATGTCTAGAGCCTGAGTACACTCATCTGGACTTTGGAGGGCTGCAACTATGTGAAGCCCAAATATAAATTTTTTCCTTACAAAAATTAGCATGCTTTTACTGAAAAAAACCCTCTTGTGCTCTCTAGTGGTAAAAAGATTTTCTAAAGATTGACATAGCCTGGAGGGTATGGGGACTTGGGAGTAGTGGGAGATCTACAGAATGTGGAAAAAAGTACCCCCCCATGTTCTCCAGAGCATACAAGAGTACGTATGTGATTTTGAGCAGCACTAGGGGTACTATCATCCATCCTTGACATGAATGCAAATGACCCTGGAAAGGGGTTCCTTTCAAAGGGGATAAGTACATTGGCTCTTTCACCTGAACCTTAAAGGAACTATCCATGGTGCTGATATTGGGCGGTAGGGTTCATAATTTGGGACAGCTTTTATAACGTTTAAAGATCTGGTTCACCAGCCTCCCTTGCTTGTGAGGAGGCTGGGCTGGGCATTCTCATATTTAAACATGATTTTAGATTACCGTATAGGGTTGATGCGGTTTTCTGGAAACATCATAAAGAACTCCTAGTCAGGATTCCAGAACACATATGAGTACAGCAGGCGCTATTTTTTCCAAACGCATTTCAAAAACGAATGCTAGAATTGGAACAGTACTGTTTGCCACATTCTTTTCCTTCCACCTGTTCAAGATGCCCGAGTGTTTTCAGACTCAACCAGCTGGGTTGGCAAACAGCAATGCAGGAAGCTGTTTTGTTTTGTGCCAGTACATTGGTCTCCTTGGCCCAGTATTTTCAATTCTGACTGGCAGAAGCTCGCCAGGGTGACAGTCCAGATCCTTTCCTAGATCTTTTTTGCATGTCCCCATCTGAGTACTAACCAGGCCAGATCACCGTTTAGTATCCAGTATTAAACTAGATAAGGTGTATTCAGAGCTACTTTGCAGGCCACCAATATTTTGAAGTCACAGGTCCCCATCCCTCCTCAGATGCTTTGCATGTCTACCAGATAAATACACATGTGAGTTTGGAAGGTGACACAGTTTTTCCCATAGTTGCCTTGTCTCATTTCCTTCTGCTTCCATCCACAGATATGTCCTCTCTCCCTCTCTTTCCCCTCTCCTCTCCTTTAAACAGCACAGGAAGGCATAATTGGAGAATAAATAACCATGGGAAAGAAAGCTTACTTTCAATTGATTGAATAACGATGAAGATAAAGAAAGATAAGCAGGGCAATTTGTGAGTTTCATTCCCCATTCCACTTAATGGTCTGTGGTTATTATCAAGAACTGTAGGGCTGAGTTAATCTTCAGACTGTCTCTTTATTTGGGAACCCAGAGATCTATTTCAAACCAAATTACCCTTCTTTTGTGACTTATTTGAAGGAGATATAAGAGGTTTTGCTCTCCCTCTTTTTTGGTGGTTAGTAAATTAAAAGAAACAGGTTTCCATTAATTCTTGTTCAATTTTTAGATTTGGCATGGGGGCTGGCAGGCTGGCAGCAAAAGGATAAATAATTCTTCTCTCTACCCCGGTGAACTGCCCATGAGTGTGAGCATTTGAGAGAAACAGAGAGGGAAGTTGGGAGGGAGGGAGATTTGCAATCTATAATTCAGTTATTAATATTTCATTGGCAAGAAGGTCAGAATCTACATTTAAATGAAAATATATTTTGAAAAGGAGAAACCTAATATTTTGAGTCACTGGGTCTTTTATTGCTCCACAGAACTAAAGGCTTGAACTGTGCCGGGTTGTCAGATGATCAGGCACAAAGAGGATTATCAGCAAAACATGGAAAGGGAAAGATTCAACCATTAGTCTCCATCAATGTTTCTGATAACATGGGCTTGCACTATTGAGCTGCTTTTAATTTCAAAGTCCTCTTTTAAGGCACACCTTTTCAAAGTATAGGAGAAGAGTAGGGGGGAAGAACCCGGACCTAACTTAGAAATGTTACCTTGGAAGCCAACATTGTAACTGACATGGAGAAACACAGAGATAAACAGAGGCCAGAATCCTCTTGGGGAAGAGCGGAGTGCAAGATTAATCATGTGTGTTCTCTAATGTGCGTTGTTCAGGTGCCCGGGTGAGCACTGTTACAGAACTGATTGCACAACCAGTTACATAATTAATTGTGACAAATTAGGCTCCTACATAGGGTGGGTTTTTTTGCTACCGGGTTTTGGCCAGTTACGTTAGGAGAATGGTATGGTACCTCCAGATCTGACCTGGGTGGTTTCTATTTATGTTACACTAGACGCCCATCATGCATGGCCAGTCACACCAGGCTGAACACTTTGAACATCCTGAAAACATCAACAGACTCTGTTTGGTTACTGTTAGCTGTTGGCAGTAGCCCATCATCGGTTGGTCTTTCTAAGTCCCGTACTCCCATAAACAAAGGATATTGCACCTGAAGCACCAACTACAACTGGAACAATTTTTGTTTTTATTTTGCTATAAGCCCTCCAACTGAGTTTGTAAGTCCTTGTAATTGGCAATCTTTTCGCATTCTTCTTTTCAATTCTAGTATCTCCTGCCATATCTACTATTCAGACCTGCTTTGTCTTCCTCTGTCATCATCATTATTATAATTACCTCAGCACAATTTTCCCTAGCCAGGTTCTCTCCATATATTTTTCAATTAAAACTCTTATCCAACCTGACACTTGGGTCAGCAGGCTTAGATATTTGGGAGTTGTAGTGCAAAAGCTGATGAGGAAGATCGGCATAGAATATCTTTAATGAAAAGAGAAGAACAATTACCTTAACTTGGTATCTGGTTTAGGTATCTGGCTGCAAAGCCCAAAGTTGAGAGTTCAGTTCTTGACGGTGCCTCCTTGATGGGCAACCTACTGTACATAAGCTCAAACATAGGTTGCAGAAAAAATATGACATGTCATAGAAAGCCACACACCCCTAGTGATATCATATATTCCCCTTAGTCGCCTTTTCTCAAGGCTAAATATGCCCAGTTTTTTCAGTCCTTCCTTTTAAATGTGAACGCAGTTTTTTCACAAATTTTAAAAAAGAGCCTCTCAAAGTTAAAACTTAAAAATAAGGAAACAAAATGGACAGATTGCTTGCTTTCTCTTCTTACTGCTGGATTGCTTCCTTGCCAAGTTATTAGGAAATGTTACAGCATGACTCTGGAGTTCCCCCTTCAGTTTTACAAGAAAGGAGAGAGTTATTTGCCTCTCTTGATGGGCTCATAACCAATCTTCCATCCCAGCCATGTTGCCCTTTTATGTAACCTCATTAAAGTGCTGTAAACAGCAATATAAGTGATGTCACAGCCATTTGTTTTCATGTGTCTTAGCCTTTAATAAATCAGCAGCTGCTCCGTTAATAGGAATATTAGAGGGCAGGGTTGGCTCTTGCCAGCAGCTGCTAGTAAATGAAAAATCAGTCAGCTGTAGTTGTTGTAGGTTTTTCGGGCTGTTTGGCCGTTTTCTCGAGGTTTTTCTTCCTAACGTTTTGCTAGTCTCTATGGCTGCCATCTTCAGAGGACAAGAGTCAGAACTCTGTCTGTGTTCTGGTGTAGTGTGTGGGATAGTTGAGTATTTGTAGCTGTGGGATCAGATTTTTGAACTTTTCAGGAGATTATTATGATCAGGGTGTTTTTTGTTTGGGTGTATTGATCTGTCACTGTGATTGATGGGTGTTGTTAACTAGTCTTTAGTGTGCAGTGATTTTGTTGAATCGTTATTACTTGCACAAAATTTTGCAACATCTGTTCGCACCAAAAATATGTTCTTTACTTCTGTTGTTGAAAGTATCACAGAATACCTTACCTTTTTTAGGATAAGGAGAAATAATTTTGCAGTTCTTTGTTATTGCAGTTAAGGATGAAACAACTGAAGATTTTCATCCCTGTGGCTATTCAGTTGTGCAAACTGAGTGGACAATCTTGCAGAGTTGTGAATTTTTGGTAAAACAATAGTAAAACAGTTCCCCAAAGTCCACCCCTTTCTCATTAGCTGGTACTGTACTTACTGTCTCAGTAGCTCACTCTGAGACATTTGTAGGAGAAAGAATAAACATATCTTTACTTACACTTGCTTATAATTACAGACTTGTGTATACTGCTTTCTTTATTGCATACGTACTAGCAACCAACCAACCAAACCAACAACAAACAGCTGTCCCCAACTGACAAAAGAGAGGGATAGAACTCTCAGCAGAGATATGGTGCTTTCTTTTAATTTCAAAAGCTGGAAGGAACCATTGGTTAGTACTGGATGGATAAGAAGTCCTTCCCAGTCACTCAAACTACAGAACAGCATGTGAGGTTGTAAATAAAACTCCAAAAACAATCAGTCACACAACCACGGTGCAACAGGAATTCAGCCAAATAGTGCAAAAACCTGCACAGTGGTCATTACACATGTGGAAATCCACAACAGGTGTTTGCCATAGTGTTAAGCAACTGGGCATTTCTTTATTTTTCCCAGTCCATGTCCAGTTCAGTGGTATTTCAATGGAACACTTAGCATACTTAATTATCAGAGCAAAGTGCTTAAAATTTGTTTTCTTTTTCCCAATTAATTGCCTCAAGTGGAATGTTAGTACAGTACAGACAATTGATTATTCCCATCAGAGTTCTGACGTTTTCCCCAAGATCTACTGCAAGGTTTGTCTTGGAAGATCCATGCTCAAATTTGGCAAGATTATATCTCTTAACTAAACTAATCTCAAAGCTTTTGAGTTACACAGTCATTCAGAAGACTCTCTACGTGTTCAGAGTTCGCCTGTAAATGCTAATGCACTCTGAAGTAGGATTTGAAGAGTACTCACTAAATTCCATGCCACCAAGTGATTAAGGCTGTTTCAGCTTGACAATGACAACTTGAACTCAATGATTCTGAATGTCTTCGAAGATTCCTCTCCTCTAACTGAGGGTGAAACAAGAAGCCCACTCCCCTACTTAAGCCCCCTTGGTTTGCACAAGGATACCTTTCCAGAACCAGTATATGTTTCCCTTAAGAATCAAAACACATAGGTATCTCTCTCTCTCTTTGTGTGTGTGTGTGTTACAGTAGGACTGCAGGATCTGCAGAATCAGTACCTGCAGTTTCACTTATCCACTGCCCCAAAATATTTAAATAAAAACCCCAGAAATATGCTTTTCCACAGTGTATTATCAGAATTGACCATTAGAGGGAACCAGAGACTATGCTATATATAACATTTGTATACCTGCACTTTTTAGCATCCACTCGAAGGAGTTTGGAACCAGTACCCCATGGGTACCGCAGTCCTACTGTAAGTAGTTCCTTAACTGTCTTTACGTGCAAGAACAATGGTGCACTTGCATTGTAACTTTGAAGGTGGTCCTGAGTCAAGTGATGCTCCTGGGAGATTAGATCACTGTGGTAGTCATGAGTATCACTGCACCAAGTGCTCCTGTTTTTGAGAAAGGGAGATCTGTGGGTAGAATCGAGCTGGAAAATAACTGTGAGCAGAAAGGCAACCTTGCAGCCAATGTTTTCCCTTCTACAATCTTCCCTTTGTGTGATCAGTGCCACAGCAATTTGAACTTAGCAACCGGTGTTAAGTTGAGACATGCAGAAGCGATTCTGATCTGATTAGCTTTAAGATACTGTGAAAGTGAATATGTCTCTGACTTGTAAGTTTAAATAATGACAGTAAACAATTGTGTGCCACTAGTAGAAGAGGGCTTAGAAACGTCCTCTAGTGCAAAATGGAATGGTTGGACTTTATTGGAAGCGTGCTTTGGAAATGCCATGATGGGGGTCATTGCATCGACTTCACAGAGACGTAAGTCTTCACTTGTTCTCACATAATCTCCAGACCTACAGGTGCCAAAAAACACATGAGTCTATGAGAAGTGTTATTGTGTAGACCTAGGAGACCTGTAGCCTTGTGACATGGTATCTGTAAACAGCTAGAAGCAACAATGGAACAGTTGCATGGGAGACCTTCAAGGGACAGTATTGGGGGGCAGGGAGTTTTGCCCCAGAAATCCAAACTTAGCCTTTATGTTACTTAGTGTCCGTGCGTATTTCAGGGGCCAGCAGCATTTTTAAATTTCATTTTTAAAAATTCACCACTAGACATCATGGAATGCTTTTCAATAAAAAACATTCTAAAAAGCCTCCTGGAACAACCATATTATACAGATCTGACTTTTAATTACCTGAGATGAATAAATGTGTTTTAATCTGTTTAATTTGACTGAAAGTTATAGCTAGGGACAGGTTTTTATATATTTAAGTACTGTATTCATTGTTAGGTATTTGTTGTGTTTATACACGTTTTTAATGTGTATTAAAATTAGTGCACCTGGAGAATGTGTGTGCTATGGAGGGGTATACAACCTGGAGATGGAGGGATGGAGTGGATTGGAATGGGTGGGGCATGGGAGCAGTTAAGGTGCAGTCCTCTGCACAGCGTCCATTCTAGCCTAGAGCTTAGCATTCTTCTGTATCTCCAAGATGTTCTGGTGTCCCACAGACACAATTAGTCCACCAGCTCCAGGAATTGTTCAGAAAGATAGTCTGTCCTACAGCAGGAGATATCCCTCCAATGGAACTACGGTTGGTCCACTCTCATGTGCCTCAAGCTTGGTGGCCTCTGGTCTTTTGTGCTCAAGAGTCTCCAGCATTCAGGCCTTAGATGTTCTCTTCCTTTCCGGTGCTGCTCAGGCATGGTGTCTTCTCTGATGACATCCCCACTGACTCTTTAGATTCCTCAGCTGCTGAGTCCATGCTTACAATTCTGGGTCATAACAGCAACAGGAGAGAATGTAATATTAGGGCATTGCAGAGGGGGAAAAATTCTAGGAGAGAGATTTATTTGTGATGGAGGAGAACGAGGAAAACAGTTAGCTCTCTAATAAAAGGAAGACACACAGAGAAGCCTAAGAGAGGAAGAACAGTGAGAAATTAATAGAGGAATTTCACAGACACTACTAGAAAAAAAAGGATTGTGGGGAAGATTGATTTAGGGAGGAGGGGAAAAGGCTGTATCAGAAAGCAGAAGGAAAGGGGGAAAAGTAATAATTAAAGATCAAAGGTGAGTAAAACCAATTAAAACACACCACATTCAGCCAGTGACCTATTTATTGCTGAACATACACTGTCTCTCTCCTTCTTACTGAAGACCAAAACAGTAAGAAACAGAGGCTGGAATCTTGTTGCGCAGTTGTGTAAATGGCGTAATTTCTGGAAGCAAATTGCCACAAATTAAGAAGTTTTTTATAGATATTATCTGTAGCATACTAAATGTTGTGAGTCAGTGTGACGCAGATAAAGTCTATAGAGATTTCATAAGGCAATCTGTTTCTAAAAAGCTACACGATTAGATAACTGCAACAGGATTTCAGCCCATGAGTCATCTGATTTGTAATCTTTCCCTAAAGTACAATGATTAAAGAAGCCCTCATATAATTTGCCCTGTGATTAGATGGTGCATCTGTCACTCTTCCCAATTTTCCACGGGAACTGGGAATATCCTATTGGGCTGGTGGGGGTGGAGGAAGAAACAGTCTTCCCTTGCAAGACATGAATTGCCATATTAACTATGGAATAATACTATTTTTCTATTACAATATTTACATCAGTATTGGTTGCTTCCTAGGAAAACCACTTCACCCCAGGGAGCATCAGCCACAATCCAGAGGAGGCTGGTTTGGCGTGGATTTGAGTCTTCCTCTAAACCTCAGGTCCATTCCCACCAAGCCCTGTAGCTAAATCAGGCAATTTATAACTTTATGAGACAAGATAAGTGCTTTTAAATAAAGGAACCATAAAAAACAGATTTAGTTTGAGTTGAAAACTTGAAAAATGATTCTCATGTGATTTACAATGAAGTGGCTCCTTCATTCTCCTCTTCTAAGCAAAACGTTTGGCTTTCTTGTGTCAGCAGATTTACTGACGCTCTATGGGCCACTGATGAATAAACATTAAAAGAACCTTCATTATTCATTACCTCCCTCCTGCGTGTGTGTGCGTGCATATACATGCATGCATTCTATGGTGTAAAATGGCATTAGCTTCCAGCAGTTGTCCCCTTGCTGTCTAAATGACTCTTGAGTTTGCATTGTTTCAGAGAATCTGTTTTGGACAACCCACTGGCAGCCATCAAGGGGTTTATTTTATTTTATTTTATTGCTAGATTGCCACAAAATGATTATGTCTAATACGCTAGGATGTACTGTAACTTGATTTGATATTTGAAGTTTATGTTTCTGTCTGGATCTCAAAATTGCTCTGTCCTCACCGGCCAAGCTGACACTAAGCCAGATAACGCTGCCTGAACGAAAACCCTCCTAGATGTTGGAAATTACTCTGGGCTGCCCTGACCCCTGGCCTAACATTGTGCTGGGTTACAAGCAGTAATGACAGCCTCCTTCTACTCATTGGCAAGCCGATGGGTGAGCAGCCAATTCCAACTCCTCCTCTCTATTCATGATCAAGCGGCAGAGAGGTGTTATAGGGGTGTTTCCATACTTCTATAGTATGGAAGGGATGACAGTCTCCTTTTCTGGCACTCTGTTGCAAGTAGATGCTTGTGCACAACAGATTTGGGGATGGCACCCACATTGTGTCTGTGTCGGCACTCTGCCTCTTGCCATAGGTAGGGGGAGAACTTTAGCTGCCCCCGCATACTACCTCTTTCACTTTTATGAATCCTTCCTTGAAGGAAGCCCTTGCCTGTGGGTCGAAAGAACAAAGAAGCAGAGATGCAGTGTAAACTGAGACCCGAGTCTCCACTGAGAATAGAAAGATAAATGTCAGTGATGCTGGAGAGATGCAGGGATATGTTCCCTTGGCTACTGACCTCCCAGAGGAATAATATTTTCTGCTCTGCCAGATATCAGCACGACGGATGCGGGAAGGAATCCCTGGCTGTCTGAGGAAAACAAAAGGAATGGCTCAATAAGACATGTTGAATCGCTCCTGATTAAATCTGAATTTCTCATCTTGTTTTCATACAGGTTCCATGTTGCTACATTTTTATTTAGGAAAGAGATTCATTATTTCTTGGCTATGATTCTAATTCATTCTTGCCGAGCTTTTTAGCCTGGCCTATGTTTTTCTCTGTTCTGCAGTCTGGCTTTCCAATGGCCATGTCTTCTGTCACTGGGAAGATTTCCTTTTAATCATAGAATCACAGAATAATTGAGTTGGAAGGGGCTATAAGGCCATTGAGTCCAACCCCCCCCACCCGCTCAATTCTAGAATCCAAAGCAGATCTGCCAGATGGTGGTCCAGTTTTCTCTTGAATGCCTCCAGCATTGGAGTGCTCATCACCTCTCGAGGTAATTTATTCCATTGCCATACTGGTCTAACCGTTATGAGGTTTTTCCTGAATTTATTCACCCTAAATCTGGCTTCCTGTAGCTTGAGCCCATTGTTATATGTCCTGCACTCTGGGATGATGGAGAAGAAATCCTGCCCCTCCTCAGTAGGATTATCTTCCAAGTCTTTGAAAAGTGCTATCCTTTCTCCCCTCAGTCTTCTTTTCTCAAGGCTAAACACCCCCCTGTTCTTTCAGACTTTCCTCTTAGGGTTTTGTGTCCAGTCCCTTCACCATCCTTGTCGCCCTCCTCTGAACTTGCTTCAGTTTGTTGGCATCCTTCTTAAAGTGTGGTGTCCAGAACTGGACACAGTACTCAAGGTGAGGCCTAACCAGTGCTGAATAGAAGGGAACTACAGTAGCACCTCACGGGATTTGAAGACTCTATTCAATTAATGCATCCTAGAATAGCATTGGCCTTTTTTTGTAAGCACTTTACACTGTTGGCTCATATTCATGAAGCTGGAGTGCTTTCATTTGAATTATCTTGAATGGATATTTAATTTTAAACTAGTTTTTAGTGTTGATCTACTAGGTAGTTCAGAACTGTAAGGAAGGAATTTATCCAGCTCAGGTTGTGCATTTGTGAGGTGGAAAGGAGACTGTGATATGGTCATTGGGAATATGGGAAATTTCCCTAATGATACATGTTCCAGTCAAGACAGCCTGTTTGGAGCGGTTGTACAGATGAGAGGGGATGAGTCAAGGAGGAGGCTGGAAGATAATCTGCTCTAGGCTTAACTTTCTTAAAAGCCTTAAGCTGAAAGCCTTACAAGCCTTCAGTTTGCCTCTGCACCTACCTTCCAGGAAGTCTGAAGCTTTCCCACCCAAGTCTACTTCTATAATGGATGTCGTGTAAAGCAGTGGTCCCCAACCTTGGGCCTCCAGATGTTCTTGAACCACAACTCCCAGAAGCCTTCACCAGCACCTCTGCTGTCCAGGATTTCTGGGAGTTGAAGTCCAAGAACATCTGAAGGCCCAAGGTTGGGGACCACTGGTGTAAAGCAAGGTGTTGTTACCTGATATCCATTAAAATTGTTTGGATGAAAAGTACAATAGCCAGCATTGAGCGGAATCAGGGTGACTGGAACAGCAAAGGCAAAAGTGGAGTTGTATACACACATTCACATGCAGTCACGTTCTTTCTGTGTTTTACAGTAGGACCCTCTTATCCACGGGATCAGTATCCACAGTCCTAAAATATAAAAAATATTAAAATAAAAAATAATAAAAAAACTATTTTCACATATATTACCAGAACTGGCCACTAGAGGGAGCCAGAGATTGTGCTATTAATACTGTACTTCTCAGTGAAGAATACCTAGCATTGTCTGTGGCACCCTGCCATGGCCAGTTCTGGTAATGCATGTGAATTTTTTTTCTGGTGTTTTTCCTTTTAGGTAAAGGTAAAGGTTCCCCTTGACAATTTTTGTCCAGTCGTGTCCGACTCTAGGGGGCGGCGCTCATCCCGCTCTTCAAGCCATAGAGCCAGCGTTTGTCCGCAGACAGTCTTTCCGTGGTCACATGGCCAGTGTGATTTAGACATGGAACGCTGTTTACCTTCCCACCGAGATGGTCCCTATTTATCTACTCGCATTTGCATGCTTTCGAGCCGCTAGGTTGGCGGGAGCTGGGACAGGCGACGGGTGCTCATTCCGTCGCGTGGATTCAAACTTACGACTGCTGGTCTTCTGACCCTGCAGCACAGGCTTCTGCGGTTTAGCCCACAGCGCCACCACGTCCCTTTGTTTTTCCTTTTACCATGCTTTATATTTAGTGTTAACTATTATCCATGGTTTTCAGTATCCACTAGGGGCCTTGGAACCAATCCCCAATCGGTCCTGTTGTATTTGTGCAGGCACAGAGTCATGCAAGGGTCTGTGTACAGAGTCTGAAGAAAAAGGGGCAATCAGGAGTGGTTTGGCTAGCTTGCAGAGCATGCAAAGGCCAGCCTCCACCTCCGCCTCCATTGTTTCTGGGGACTGGTTGTGAGCAGTCAGCTTCCCATCTCTCCAACTGAGGTGTGTGTGTGTGTGTGGACTGTTACTCAGTCTTATCTTATTCACCCACAATCTAGTAGGATCTCTTCTGCTTGAACTCTGATGGTACTTACCCTCTCATTGATAATGACCTTGTCTGAATTGAACATAATCTCTTTGCACCTGACCAGCTCGAAAAATTGTTGTGGTGGAACCTTCGTATTTCAAGCCAGGACAAAACAAGCGGCTTGGGTCTATTTCTGTGCAGTTTGGAAGGAGTAACTATGCTTGCAACAGTAATCAATTCTAACAAGAAGAAACAAGTTATACAGTACCCATTTTATGATTTGCCCCGGAAGTGATCTTCAGCGGTTTGCCCTTGAACCTCTCAAACAGGACAAATTTACCTTTTGGAGCAGGCCGTTGTGAATTTGTGCTGTTTTTGTTTGCTGCCTTGGGCATATTTTATGGAGAGGTGGGCTGTAAACACAGTACATGCAGAATGAATAAATCCCAGCAATTATCGTGAAAGGCAGCTCTTGTACTCCAGCATCTGTTTCCTTTCCGGTGCTCGACTTAAAGGCTGGTTTCTCCTGTTGATTCACATTAAGGCTGGAGTGGAGTGGCTGGCCGGGAAGGATTTATTCTCACTGCATGGCTGAGAACCACTTTGGAAGAGGGCTGGGTGCAAATACATTAGATTATTGTTAAGCAGCTTATGGACATAAAAACACATTAGAACTTCATAGCGTCCTATAAATTACAGGGTTTGCAGCATGCACTTCCACAATGGGAGATAATTACATTCATTAATCTACTACTAAGAGCACATAATGTCGCCTCCCAAACAGTGCCTATGTTCAGTTCGTTCTTGGGTTGAACAGCTCAGAAAAGATTGTGCTGGGCAGAGGAGATTTCCCTCTTCTCTCTCTCTCTCTTACACACACATCTTTTAAAACAACAATTGTTGTTTTATCGTAGAATGATATCTTTGGCAGGAAGCTCATGTATCCCTGCATTCATCCAAGGGCAATTTGCTGTCAAAATAATATTCTAAAGTATTATTTAGCCCAGTGGTTCCCAACCTTGGGTCTCCAGATGTTCTTGGACTGCATCTCCCAGAATTCATGGCCAGCACAGCTGGTGGTGAAGGTTTCTGAGAGGTTTTTTTAAGTCCAAGAACATCTGGGGACACAAAGTCGGGAACCACTGGCATCGAGGAAGTGGGTTGTGAGCATGGCAGCCTCAAGAACCATCCAGGTGGCTCAGTTACTGATGAGTCAAGTAAGGCAGGATGAAAACTATGGACAAGATGCGTGTACATGGAGGGTTCATGTACCTATCATGTCTGATAGTCACTGGTAGGCATATTCTCCCTTAAATATGAGGAGCGTTCTGAAGACTGGGAACCACACGTCTTCTCTCCTTGCCTCAGGAGATCTAGCTGCTCAACATCCAGGCTCAATGCTCAGTCTGTAAAGAGGTCTCGTGGAGCCTCACCAGAACTGAGAGCTTACTCCTTACCCCAGGACTCTGGGCCCAGGAGTGGTTAAGATAGGTTGAGATCAACACCCTGAGAAGTGAGGTAGCCCCTGCTTATGGGTAGCTGGGACCTATTTCTACAGTCACTCACTCTTCTCTCAGGCATCATCGTGGTTAGCACCTAGGACAAGCTGAAGTAGTTGCCAGAGCCGCCTTGATTCATTAGCCAGTCCTTCAGTGCTTGCTCTGTGTGTGCTTAACTCCATGAAGTTTCAAGAGCCAGTGGACTCAAACAGGGACCCCTTCTATGTGCTGCTTCCCGGTGCTAATGAGCTCCAGAACTACATGCTGAGCCTTGGCCCCAGTCATCAAAAGATGGTGTTTATCATTCTGTTCCCCCAAGGGTTCATCTGTTCCATAACTCCCGAATTTCTCTCCAACAAATATTTTGCCCAGCCCTGGTGACTAATATCCTGAGTGAGTACAGTTCTGCCAAGCAGCATCTCTTCCAGGCACTGTCTTTAGCTGCATAATAACATCATTTCCCCTCAGACCATTCCTGCGTAGCCAGCCCTGATAGCCTTCCTGCTGATTAAGTAAATGCCGAAAGCATAGATTATGAATTAAGGCTATTGACAGCACATCTTAAGGGTTATCAGAGAACATTTAATTCAATCTAGTTTAGAGATAGATCTAATGTTTAATCCTCTATACACTCTGTAATCATTTCTCTATAGATTTTTCCCCCTTTGAATGAATGCATGGTGTTTTATAAACTTTGCTGTTCACCCAGATGAGGAAGAGGAAAGAAATTCCAATATTTGATTGAACTGATAACCACATAAACGTGAAGGAGGTTAGCATTTTACCATGTGTCTCAGGTCCAGAAATTTTTCCCTACTGGAAAGGGCAGGTGTAGCATTGCTTACCTCTGCTTTCGATACCTCAAGATTAGACTACTGTAAATCACTCTCTGTGGGGTTACCCTTGCAGACGATTTGGAGGCTTAAACTGGCAGAACATGTGGCAACCAGGCTACTGACATTTCTTTCAGTACAATCATATGACACCTATTCCATAACAGTGGGTTCTGGGTTCAAAGCAAGCTATTGATGATTATTTTTAAAACCTTCCACGGTTTGGTGCCCACAGACCCAGTGCTCCTATGCCAACCGATGTTGTCTCAGACTGCCCTTTTAAATGTTCCACGTTCAGCACCAGTTTATGAGTATGACACCCATCCTCATGTTTGTAATTCAAACAAGAAACTGGGAAACCATCTTATGCTGAGTCAGATCATGGATCTGACTGGTTGAGAGGTAGATGAACCAAGAGGTCTTCACATGCTTTGACTACAATTCCCATAACACCCCCTGGCATGGTCAGTGGTCAACAGTTCTATAGTCAGGAGCTTCTGTCAGCTTCACTCTGGGTTAGCTTAGTGATGAGCAATAGATCATCAGGGGGTTCAGTAAGCTTTTCTCCCAACAGGGATGCCAGGAATATAACCCCCAGTCTTCTGCATGCAAAACAGTTGCTCTAATATTGAGCTACATTGCTTTCTGTATTAATGGGGCAGCCACATAAGTCCGTGATGAGGTTGCTAACTTTGCATTTGAGTGTCAAAGCTTTGTTGATGCCTGCAGAACCGTGAACTTGTATGTTATTTTAAAAAACAGATCTCCTCACAATAGTCACCTTGTTGTCTTCTCTTTCGCCCCCTTTATATAGAAGAACATAGCAGTGAAGCCTCATGACTCTGTGGAGAAGCAACAGGACCCCTTGGTGAAGAAGAAACGAGATATCCTCACTAACGGACTGCCGTACCACCTGAAAAAGAATAGATTACACCATCAGTACTACGGCTCCGACCGAGAGAATGACCGCAGCCTCTGCCAGCAGCTCAGGAAACGGAAAAAGTTCTTGAAAGGGCTCAGACAGGTAAGAGACAAAATGTACCAGAGCGACCCCCTGTTTGGAGGTAATCTCTTCAAAGGAGATGTCTCATTGTCCTCTGTGACATTCTTTACTTTCTGGTTGCTTGTGCATCACCCAGGGTAGATTTGCTATCTTTGCAAGTTATTTGATGGGCAAAGGGAATGTTGCACAGAAATTGTGCAGAGTGTGTCTTTGGTGCTGGCTGGGCTAGATTTGTTTGAAGTGGGTTGGAGCAACCTGGTTGTGAAAATGGTACTGTGAACAGTGGTCAGCTCAGTCCTACAGCTTTGGTGGTCATGGGGAGCTCCGACAGGCACAAAGGCAAGTGTCTTAATTATACGCACATGGATAATGCGCAGCATAAGCCCATGCAAATGATGTAAACGGAACCTGTCTTTCTACAGGTTCTACTGGGTCTATTATAAGCAGAAATGGTAGTCACTGGCAGGCTGGAAAAGGGATAAAATGCACATTCCCACAGCTTTTTCAGCTAAAATCCTTGTATTTCATTGATTTTCCAAGAGGCCGGGAGAGACTTTACATCTTGGCTATTTGTACACATCCTAGAGTTTGACTGTTAAAGGGCTCAAATGTCCTGTCTGATATACAGCAAAGTCAGCTGCCTCAGGAATGTTTGTATGAAAGCTTTTAAGAATCATTTGGGTCCTTGCTAGGTATCTCTGAAGCTCCATGATTGCTGAGCAGGGTTTTTCTGAGGTCGCTTCATCTCTTGGGGAAGATTCTGATGTTAGCTCAAATCCAATAGATCAGAGATGCATAAAGTCTCTTGTTTTATGAGCTTGCACACAGAAGGGCCTGCAGCTCCTGCTGAATATTTCAGAGGGAAGTAGCATAAGGAAGGAAGGCTGTGGATAGTCAAGTCAATGGAAGGGCAGTGTTATCCTATGATCCTGTTTCTTGAACATTTGGTAGGGATGTAAAATCTGATTTTGTTCTCACATGATAAAGAAAAAATTCTCATCTCTGTGAAGTGGTTTTATTGTTGGTCTCAGAAAAAAAATCAAGACTGACTGGTGTGCCTATGCAAAACGTACAGCTGCACTAATTGTTGCCTTACGGCATGGACTTGTAAAAATAGTACATTGAATTGTGGTTCTCTGAGTGGGCTAGCTGGCTTCTTCTCTTAATAGGCAGGCCGACGGGCACAAAATGGTTGCTCTTCACATTCACATGTGTGAAGGTGACAAATTGCATTTCTCTCATTGCCAACAAGAGGGCGAAAGGTTATCTCAATGAGAATCTGTTTTGCATTTGTGAAATACTTCTAGCGTAAACAACACACATTGCAGAAAGCTGTTATTTTCCTTCATGGAATTCTAAGAACTGAAAGCATCAGATGGGTTGTTTGTGTCTTTGTGACAAATCAAATCTGATTGTGTTATTCTGTGTGAGTGCCCATCTGTCTGCTTAGTTTCAGAAAGGGGGAATGGCAGTATTGCTAGATTTTCTTTTGCAAATTACTGGGGGGGGGGTGGAGAAGAAAACTGGCTGATGTCTTAGTTTACTGGAGACAAGATGCACACATGCACCATGAGATCTCATGGTGTATGTGTGCATATTGGTTTGGATGATTGTATTTCTTTCAAAGTTTCAGGATTTGGTGCATTGCTTTCCCAGGGAGGAAGACCTTTCCTTCCAAGGTAGACCTACTCTCTTGGTGGCCTCTTCTGAGATACCTTTGAGTGCAGCTGATTGTCACCTGGAGACTTCTAATCATAGATGTGCTTTCATTCTGTGGAGTTCTAAGTGACTGGGAGATGATCTGGTGTCTTCTTCCAGTTCAGTCACAGAGCCACCTTCATTTGGGAGCTCATTTCCCTGCAACTCCTGCGGTCCAGAGTTTTCAGGATCCAGCAGTCACTCTCCCGTGTCATCTTAGCAGGTTTCAAACCTTGAGAAGGATTAAATGAGATGACGTATGGATTGCTTCCAACTTTATGATTGTCTGAGTAAAAAAGGGGGAGTGGTCAGGAGGATCATGTTCTTCCTTATATGTATTCCAACAAAAGTCTGAACTTACCTGCAGGCTATCTTGAAGGCTTGGTAGAAAGCAAAGATGGGAGATAATTAGATAAAATAATATGAATTACATACACTGACAGATTTGTGCAACTTTCTGTCACATCTGCTTTGATTTGGATTCCTGAATTAAGCAGAGGAGTTGAACTCGATGGCTTTATAGGCCCCTTCCAATTTAGTTATTCTAGGATTCTATGATTGTAGAACCGAAGAACTTAGCACTGAGTTAGGGAATCATATTATACGGTATCATATTATATACTTCATCACTCCAATGTGAGTGTTCATGGCACAAAGTTATCAACATGACATATCCTTTTGATACCAGGAAGTTGGACCTGAGGACCTTATAGAGTTCTCCCAACTGCATTATTCTGTGATACTATGAATCCACACCCACCCCTGCTGGAGAAGGAAATGTGGCAAGCTTAAATTTAAGGTTGTTATTTTCCCATTTTTTTAAAGCCCTGCTGGCTCCAAGGCATCATCTCCAAGCCAAGGGAGATGGGATGATGTCCAAAGAAACCGCAGCCCAGGGGATTCCTTTGGTCACCTCTCCCATGTGTCTTGGCTCCAAAACGACCCGTCAGAGCCAGCATTTAAAAACAAAAAACAGAAGGCTCTAATTTATCCACTTTCCATGCTGCAATGCTAATGCACTGCCCTCTGCTTTTTCCTTGTGCTGATGCTGCAGTTCCCAAGGTCGACAGCCTCTGGTCCCCCATACTGCCCAGTGGGTGGCATCCCATTCTCCCCCTTGGGCAGCAGTGGAGCCTTTACACCAGGGATGTTGGCAGGTCTTTGGGTGCGAGTCCCAAATCTGAATCTTTGACACCAAGTTCCAAGTGGTAGTTTTTATTAAAAACAAGTCTTTTCCCCCCAGAAAAAAGGGAGAGGTGGGTGGATGGATTAGGAATTGCGAGTCAAGTCATTAAAAAAGCAACAACAACAAGTTGGCTCTGAGTAACTAGTCCAACTTGATAGCCAATCCCGGGACTCAGGTCCCCATCCCTGATTTATCTTCTTTGGCCACCGGACATCAGGAAGAGTGTGAAGGTACCACTGCTTAACAGTGGAGGAGGACTGGATCTCTTCCCCTCACGGGGTGGGCAAGGCAAAGTAAAGTGGTACTCAGTGGCAGGTCTCCAAGTATTGCTAGGATGGTAGTGACAGAGACGTGCCTTTGCCCTCCAGCGCTTGGCTGCCACCCTACTTCAGCTACAAGGTGTGCCAGCTCTCCCTCAGAGACAGGGATATCATGACTTTCAGTAAATGAGACTTCCTCATCCCATTTTTTTGAGCCAACAGGGGAGAAAAAGCAAAGTAATATAAAAACTGGATATGGAACGACTGATTGGTTCAAAATTGGGAAAGGAGTACAAGGCTGTATATTGTCCTCCTGCTTATTTAACTTATATGCAGAATACATCACGCGAAAGGCAGGACTGGATGAATCTCAAACCGGAATTCAGATTGCCGGAAGAAATATCAGCTACCTCAGATACGTAGATGATACCACTCTGATGGCAGAAAGTGAGGAGGAATTAAAGAACCTCGTAATGAGGGTGAAAGAGGAGAGTGCAAAAAAAAAATGGTCTGAAGTGCATCAGAAAAATTGGGAATCGCTCCAGCTTGGACACAAAAACTGTCCTACAGCTGAACCAAAAAGGGCGCGGATCGGGGTCAGGCTGGAGTGCAATTCCCTGTAGGTTGTGGGATCACCGGGCAACAGATTGTGCCATACTGTTCCACAAGCTGTCCAAAACACTATCTATTTTCACATGTGATTACACCCTGTGTCTGATACAGGCTTTGATGTCATGTTGGATACATCAGGATTTGAACCTCTGCTTATCTTGTTCTCATCCATAGCAGCGGGCAACTACAATATGCTTTCTCCTTGCTTGGAAGACATAAGATTTCCTGCCCAGAGCATTTGTAAGGAAGATTTATGTGTGGATTATTCAATTGTGCACAACTATAACAACTGCTGTCTTGTCCTGACTTTAAACATCCGGAAGCATTTTAAGGGTTGTTTCTGTCTTTTTTATCAATCACCCAACCCTTCTCCAGCTGTGCTTTGCTACATGGAGGAAAAAGATACTAGTTTTGCAGAAAACTATTTTGAGCAAATGGTGACAGTTTCTGTGGGCAAAAAAACCCTACACCTTATCTCACTCTCACCTGCAGGCAAAAATTTTGCAGGAGTTTTTTTAATGAGCTCTCAAAAGAAGGCGATGGCAGCGAGAAAATGAATGAGAATTTTTTCACATCCCTAGGCATATATCATTTTTCTCCATTTGGCACTAGGAACTGTTCCCGTAGCAGTGAGAAAAACTTTATTTCAACATGCAGCATTTGCCTTTGTTGTGAGTGAAAGAAACCCAGCTGCCAAAACAGGTTGTGGTGCTGAGAATAACACATTTTATGCCTCCAACAATTTATCTGCGATTATGCACATTTCTGTAGAGCCTTAGGTGGTTGCAAGGAGCTGGAGGAGGAGAGGAAAGAGGAAGTCACATGACATGTGTTACAGCAGCAGTTGGAGAAGCAAAGCAGATAAGTTTGGGTTGCCTCTTGCTGAGACATTCCAAGGAGAGCTGACAGCAGTGACAAGCGATTTACAACATGCTAATTAGAATTTGGATTTGCAGACTTGCATTGACATGTGAGTGCTCTTTAGCAATGGCTTTCATTACCGCCTGTCCATAACCACTAATTGAAAAGAAAGCTGTGGTAGATTTCCAGCACAGGAGGAGAGAATGAATCATATGAATGTATTAAATAGACAAGCGTCCATAATGGTTTGTTTTGGCTCCAGTTTTAAGACTCGGCTGCACCAAAATGTAGGCACAGCCGTGCTGTGAATCTCTTTAAATTGCTCTTTCTTGCCAAGACAGGCTGTGATACTTGGGACTCTTATTTCTGGCTGAGATTCACACAATTCATGGAAAATTTCTTCATGCATAGTTAGCAGCTTTTTCCTTGTGAAGCTGAAGAAACAGAAAGCAAGCCCTGCCTCCCCAAACTGACTGATTGAACAAAAAGATGCAAACAACCCACCCAGGTATTCTTTAAAAAAAAAAGTCCATTCAGCAGCCAGTAGCTATTGTAGTTAGTCATCTAATGTGAATAATTTTCACCAATTTTACAATATGGACAAAACGTCATTCTAGCATCTTTGAAAACTCATCTCAAACGGTCGTAAATATTGGACCTGGAATGAAAAAATGTTGAGATTTCTTGTCATGCACAACCGCAACAACAGCTACAACACCATCAGAGCTACCAAAAAAAATGGCAATATTAGGAACAGCATACATACAGTACTGCGCCGATATTTAGCAGATACTTAGGTTTTTGGTTAAAACTTGCATCTGTTATATACTACCAGTCAGTGTTTTTATAATTTTGATTGACTCTGCCTGGTATTTTTGAGTAGTAGTAATAGTACCGAAAATCTTGAAGGAACCTATGGATGACCAAGTCCAGCCCCTGTCAGAGAGTCCCAACTTCTGCCCCCGCAGCCAATGGCTAAACCACTGAGCTAAAGGAGACAAGCAAGGATGTATACCCTTAATTATATACTGTATGCCAGCAGGGGTTCTAAGGGCTGCATTTGCCCGTCCCAAGGTTTTGGAGGACCACAACCACTTCCATGCCACACCCCACCCACAAATTATTTTTCTTTTAAAAAGCCAGAACATTCTCTTTTCCTCACCTCTTCCCTTCGCCAATTATATAAGTCCTAACCGTAGTCCAGAGAGCCTTTCGTTTGACTCTAATCAGGACTGGCAGACACACACTGTAATGACAGAGATGTGAGCAAAGCTTCTCATGTAAAATATGGACTGGGAGAAGCGCGGGAAGAAACGTCTTTCATATTTAGAGGAGACTTTATTAAAAGTTGTTAAAATATTTCACCATCTTGAGAAAATATGTTAATTTTATTCTGTTTAGTGTTGTGCCATCTGGACAATGAAACTGTTTGCTTTAAATTATAAACACAAAGAGAAACACACACAGACACCAAACATGCACATTTACAAACTTCCCTTCGGATTTGCACCCAAAGGTTTCTTTACCAGTGAAACTGAACTACTGTATATTTCATTATCTCTCTTCCTCCCTGGCTCCTGCCCCCTTCCTGATTATTCTATCCATCCAGTTTGATCCACCTGCAATTATTTTATCTCACTTTCTCCAGAAAGAATGTACATACAATACACAATTGAAGGAGACTTACAATTACATGGCTTCCATCAGTACTACTGTACTATGTTTTGGACTAAGTGAAACTATTAGTTTTGGAACTTGTACTGAATGATCATGCAAAGGCCAGAGAAGAAAATGTTGGAGTTTTCTTTACAATTTTGCCTGCTGTCTATAGTTGGAGTAACTGGGAAGGCCTTTTTTTGGGCATGGGTAATTAATTAGTGTTTTTTATTATGCCTCTGCTGAGTGTTCCATCCCTCATTTTTGTTGGTTGGTGGCAGTTCATTATTACTATTTATCTGTTCAATTGATTGCTAGTATGCAGTAAAGAAAGTCATATACACAAGTCAACTGTAAGTAAATGATGTTTAAAAAATTATTTCTCCGACAAATGTCTCACAGATAATGATTGGGACTGTAAGTGCCAGTCAAGGAGAAAGGGGTGGAGTCTGGAGATCTTGTAATTATTAGCCTTTATAGATCACTGTATTTCTACTTTGTAGCCAGAAATTCAAAACTCTGCAACATACACAATAATACTTCACAAAGTTTGGAAGGAAAGAGCTAAGCTTTTTTTGAAACACAACTCATAACTCCCTAATCAAGGCAAATTATCTGTACCTTATTTTTTTAAAATATTTTCCCCTCCCCTTTGTCCTCAAAATGACCCAAGGTCTTCTCATATCTTGTCAACGTGCATAAAAAAAGTTTGTCCTTGCCTCGAAGATAGGGACTAAGGATGTGCATTTTGGATTTTTTTGTACTACAAATCCCATAATTCTCTTTTCTGAGAGACCCATCTGCATGACCCAAACATTACAGACACATAAATTGTGCTCACCTGGAGAAAAGACCTAGTTGGCAGGCTTCATGAGTTGGCTAAGCCTAACTTCCTGTTTGGGAAGGAAGCTTCTCTGCAACCATCAGGGAACCTTTTTTTATCAAACAGGCAGTTAGTCCTACCCAGTGCATGAAGCCTATAAGCTAAGCCTTCTCTCTGGATGAGCACAGTTTAGGTGCCTGCAAGGTCTGGGCACTGCTAGTAGGATGCCCGGAAAGAAAAACTGTGAGGCGTGTAGTCTAAAAAAAATCCAAAACACACATCCCTAATGGTGATGTTTTCCCTTTCTTCGTTTTCTTTTTGCTTGTTAGGGTGAAGATGCAGGACAGGTAACAAGAAGGATCGTATGGTTAAACCATGGGATCCTCTGCTGGAAAGGTGTAGTGATGATTAGGGATGAGATTTTAGGATTTTTTTGGACTACAAATCCCATAATTCTCCATTCTGGGAGAACTACCTAAGAGACAGCCTAACAGACACCCGGAAGGCTTTTAGACTTAGCTAAGCCCAGCTCCACCTTTTCAGAAAGAAAACTCCCAGCTAGCATTGGAGCAAGAACAGGAAGCTTAGGCAGAGCTAGGCCTAGTTAAGCTTCAAGGCCTTCCAGTTTAGGCCTTTTGTCCCAGGTGAGTCGCGTTTAGGTTTCTGTAGGGTATGTTTAAGTCAGGTAGAATTCCTAGAAGGGGGAATTATGCGATTTGTAGTTCAAGAAATAAAAGAATCCTATCCCTAATGATGACTGCCAACTTTGGATGGCTTAAGAAGTGAATGGAGGTTAAGGCCATTCGAATTACTGTGCATCGTCCATAGTATTAGAGGCAATATAACTCTGGGTATCAGTTATTGAGGGACACAAGACCAGAGGATGGTGCTGTGAGCTTTCCATAGACTTCTCATTGGCCACCATGTGAAAATAATGTTCGGATAAATGTGATTTTGGCCTGACTCAACACAACTCAACTTGTGTTTTCATATTCTAAAAGTTGGCTTGGAGATAATTTCACTGAAATTTAAGTTTATGAAACATAATAACACAATAAATAAGGCGACACAATTTTCATCCATACTTTCCAACTCCACCTAATTCTAGATCCTTTGTTCTCTTATTATCTGTCATGCATTGAAAAAGTAATGGCTCAATTTGTTTACATAAAATAAATTTGTGCGTATAATAAAACAGGGGGGAGGCAGTTAATAGCAATATTAATTTCGTTAAACAAAAGACGACAGATTGTTGTTAGGAAACTTGTTCTCTCAGGAGTGGCAGTAAAATTTACCATCCAGTGTTTTTGTTGATGAAAAGATGATTATTTCCTACTATTAAAACCTGGCCCTGGCGGTGCTGGAAATGATTTTTTTATATTAGCACTCCATAAATATTGAAAATGGTCCCCTCCAACATTTTGCTTTAAAATAACAATACACTCCGGTATAATTATTACCAGTACACTGTTACTGGAGGTACTGTTGGATATGTTATTTCCATAAGCTATAAAAGAAATAATGGTGTGTTGCATACTGTTTTAGTGCCATTCATAAAACATTTCCTGGAGAACAGAATAATAATCATAGTAATCTAAGAAGGGAAGTCCTCCATTTTTGAATAAGCTCATGTGTACCAACATTTCAGGAATGTGCAGTTCTGGTTATTTCTTTTCAAAAAGGATAACTTAGTGCTGAGAAAGCAAAGCACATTGCTGAAAAGGGTAATTAATATTTTGCAGAAACTGAAGGGGAATGGAATTTATTACTTCCTCTTTTAAAGGCATTTCAGTAGGCCCCCACATTCTTGTGGCAGTGAGTTCCACAGTTTAGCCGTGTGCTTCCGTCTCTCTGCTGAATTTTACTTTTCAATCTTTCCTGATTCAGGTATGCCTTTCTCAGAGTCCTGGTCTACATGCAGGAAGTATATGTGTATTTTCAGCCAACTTAAGTATTTACTAGTTAAATTAAACATCCCATTCCACATAAAACAAAAAAACAACATCAAAATTACTGAAACTAATTTTAAAAGGCAAGATGGTGGGACAGGTGATATAAGCACCGAAAAATCCTCAGAGCTTTTAATTGTTTTAAAATTTTGTTTGAGTACAAGCCAAACTGGACAACAGCAAGAAAACTGTTACACAACAACAGCATCAGTATTCAGGTGACGGTACAAACCATTATGATTTAGAGACTTGAAGATTTCAAGGGAATTCCTTATGCCTTCAAGCTAATAAGTCTCTCCACAGGTCAGTATGGGTGGAAGGAAGGGAACATAATGTAGAAGCAAACCTGTTTAGCCTCCTAGTTAATGTTTATTGGAAGAGAATCTGATTCATTAGTTCTAATTAGTGCTTTGTGATGAAAATACATTGCCTGCATGCCTGTCAGAAAGGAAGGTCATCAGTCTGTTTTCCTCGATTGTACCAAGTTAAGCAGGCACTGGATAAATGCTGGAAGCAACCAGCATGTTCCTGGTGATCCTTCATTCTCTACATCCCTGGCCCACCACGATCCCTTTGCTGGTTTTAGATTCCCAGAGAGCAACAAGCCCAATTAACCAAACTTCCAGAAATCTGTGACTTCCAGAAGTCCAAAGCTTCTTGGCTTCCTGTAACTCTCCTGAATTACATCTAAGATTTGCATCTACATCTAAGAAAAATGTGCCTGGCGAAATCTAACTGGCCAGGCACTTTTATTTATTCACACTGGTACAAGCCTGATGAAGGAGTGTTTTTTTACCTCTTCTTGCATTTTGCCTCTTCTTGCATTTATATTTTACTTTGTTTGGACCACACGGCTCCCCTTTATTTTATTGGAACAGCCTGGGAAAATACGCTGTTTCATCCTTACAAAGAAAATCCTTTACATTTGTTGTTTTTTTTTCCTCTCGGAGGTGATTTTGTAGGGCTTTTCACAGTTTTGCATTGGAACTCTGCTTGGAGGGCACTGTCAAAAACAGAGACACACCCCACACTCCTCAGTCACAACAGTAAATGAATCTTAGATGGAAAAATTAAACACATGGGGCAGTATCCTGTTTGGAGCCTTGGGAGGAATACGTAGTTGAACGGTTTCGCTATTCAGCAGGCCTTCTGTGGTTTGGAGAAAACATTGTGTGTTTGCTAATACTCTAGTCTCCCTTCTTGCACAAATTTCATCTGGTGTTGCTCTGGGGTAAGCAATCAAATAGTTCTGCAATCTGTAATCACATCAAGTAAAATGGAAGAACTCTTAGGCAAATAAAGTTCACAACAATGCGCACACTGCAGAAGCTCCTAGCTAGAGATCTACTAAGGTGGGAGATCTCCTGAGTGTGTTCCTCCAGCCCCACCACTCTCAGACATGAAAGGCTCTCCTGCTTTCTGAAACAACTTAGACCTTTCTCTCTCCCTGCCTGTCGCATCTGAAAAAAACTGTACATACAGATGGGGACGAACCTCAGTTCAGAGGTTCAAGAGGTGCCACATGTTCTCTTCCCCCGCCTCCTTGGCTGGACCCCCCATCCTCACTGGGGATGGTCATGCTCTCCTCCTCCTCCTCTCTGGCCATTTGAACTGTTTTTGACAGGAGCATGGGCTTCCATGCACTGCCTCCTTGGCTGACTGCCCACTCAGACAAGGAAGCGGGACAGGGCTCCCTCTGGGGACTGCTCAAACAGCAGAAGAGGAGCGTATGCTGGCTGGTGAGTGGGGAACCCAGTGGGGTGCCGGGGTGCCATTCATACGAACCATCTCTACTGCACAATCCTCCATGGTCAATTCTGTAACGGATGGTGAGACCTGAAGTCTGGAAAACAAGGAAAACACTTGCATTATTGCTGTTAATGTGTGCATTTTTTTCCTTCATGATGGCCCTGGAAGATTCCCACATGTTGTACCCCCTCTTATTCTAAAAATTACTGAGACCTTTTCCATGATCACGGTACAGTGCACAGAGGCACAAAGATCAAAGCATGCCTGCCATTAAAGTAAAGAGGTAATTAGAAGAATATATAAAACAGTAGGGTCTGAGAAACATTTTACGAGACTTAAGGCAAAAATGAATTATCTATAAAGTTGAAAATCTCTCTTCTTCAAACAGAGCACCTCTTATGAACCATCATCAGGAATTATATTAGAATGTTGGGCAGAAACTTGTAGTTATACAAACTGATTAGTATTTAGTGTTGTGCTAACTGGGTAGTCTGTCTCTTCTGTTTATGAATAAATATATTTAATTAAGAAGTATAGACCCTCTTAACAATGTGTTTAGTTTGCTTTTGCATCTTTTGGTTGTCTTTCAAACCCAAACCAATAAGAACAAATCTTAGATCTGTATGTCTTATCTCAACAACCACATTAGGTCGATCCACATGTGGAAGCAGGCCCCTATTAGCCTTTCTCTTTTAAGAGACACAATGAATCCAAACTAACGTTCACCCATATGGACATCAAATGGACCAGTCCAGGATATTTTGAAGCCCGAGAGCATCATATGACATTCCTTCCACCTCAGGTCCAGGAGCGTGGCCCTTGAGGACCTCAAAAATCATTGTGAAACTGGAGGCAGAAAATCCCAGAAGCACCTCTTTCTATTCCTAGCAGTATAAATACAGTCACGAGTTAAATAATGAACAATTCCCTTCCCAGAATCTGCAGCCTAAGGCAGCCTCTGCAGTGTACCTAATGGCAGGGACGGCCCTGTGGAAAAGGGCCACTTGCGATACACATGACTCATGACACGAGAACCCCTGAATCTAGACTTTTTATTAAAATACAAGGAACAATAAAGAGGCATATTTCACTTTGGCTTTTAAATTTGTTTTAATGCAATTGCCTGTTCCCCCCCCTCCTACAATCACAATACCCACTTGAACGCTCAGTAATACTGTAAGGGTTTGATAGTTGTCTAAAATATCTGTACCGTCGGTTTCCAAGAGAGAAAATCATGGGATAATCTTCTTAGGTTATAGCTCCCCCTGCAGTCTACAGTACAAAACTACCTGTCTTTCCTTTATATATATAATGGGAACTAATGGTTTAGTTTCTAAAAACCATCTTTATTTAGTTTTGTGTTAATTACTGTCACCCTTCTGAGAGGCTGAGAAGAAAGCACTAACATTTCTTATTTATTTATTCAGTTTAGTTTCTATTTTCACTGTAGTTTCCCATAAAAACAATACGAAACTAATGTGGGTATATTGAGTTCAGTTCACATTCAAGTGCCGTGTCCCAAGCACCAACTCCAACACCCCATTAAAAACAAGCTTTTCTCCCCAGAAAGTTGAGTCCAGGTCATGGAGTGGGGGAAGAAACGAGTCAGGTCCAGTCCCCACTTGCAACTTAAGTCCGACTTGACAGCGAGTCCAACAACTCAGGTCCCCCTCCCTGCATTTTTGTTTCTGAAACTTAGGTTTCAGTCCAGAAAAGCGTTCCATCTGGATGGTCAACTGGTTCTCCTTCCATCGCCCACAAAGAATGGAGACTGTCCAAATTGAGTGCCTTCGCTTATCAGGATGTGAAGACCGCCTTCCGCCTGGGCTGGAACTACAGTGTTGCAATAAGCCAGGGAAAAAGAATTCCATGTAGACCACGCCTAGAGTGGTCGTAATTGACTAGATAGGTGGGATATAAATACAATAAATAAATAAATAAATTTAGCTGCAAGCAGGCATGACTCCATTTGTAACACACACTCAAGTTGTTGTACTTTTTTCTGGTTTTGAATTCCACCTAATGCTAGTGCTGCAGGTCCAATGATGGGAGTACCATGCTGCACTCCCATCCATCCTTTTTCGTTTTTAAAACAAGGTGTTGATGTGCATCTTTGGATGTACAATTTTAAATGCAGGTGTTGTTTTTTTTTTTTACAAAAGGAATCAGTGCTCTGAATGTGCATACAAAAGCATAAAGGGAAAACATTTGAAGACACAGCAGTGGTGGAGGGATGGGCAAGAGGGTTGCCAACAGGTGACGTGGGGAAGGGGTGAGCAGACAACTGGTGGGGACAAAGGGTGGTCCACTGCTACCCAGAGGTGTGGTGTATCGGTAAACACCAGAGCAGAAAAGAACCAGCTTGAGCACCATTTTGAACTGCAGTACCAGTTTGGTGTAATGTGCTCTGACAGAAGTTGCTGTGGATTTATTCCACAGTTGTTTTGTATTAGAGAATGCAATTTCAGCCCGGGCCAGAGTTTCAATATAGATGAGTTTGGGCACATTATTATACAGCACATTTTTCTTTTTAAAAGGTACTATTAAAAATCTATTTCATATGTTTTTGCTCATGTATACCATTAAGATTAAGTCCTAAACTCCTATACTCAATTAACTAGGAGCAAGCCGTGTTCAGCTCAGTGGGACTTTCTGCACTGTAGGCATGAACAAATGAATAAAGAATGGAGATGTATAGAATTTATTTGTATATTCTAATTACCAGTGCTCAGCTGGATAAGAGAGCACACCAGAGTGGGTGCTGTCTCTTAAGAGTGACGATCAGGAGAAGTCCAAAGAGCCAGACAAGGCTCTTGAGATAGAAGGTCAAGGTACAAAATAGATTATGTTCAGTGAGACAGACAACAGAATGGCCACATGACAACCTGAGTTGTCCCATAAACTACAGTTTGACAAGGACATCAGGTCAAACAGGTTCACTAGGAGGTTGGTCACCAAGAGACCTGCCAGAAACCAGAAAGTCACAAGCATAATGGAAGACAGATCATAAGTGAGCAAAGCAGGCAGAAGGTTCAAGAGGCAGGAAGTCAGAGTTCCAGATACAGCCAAAGAGTGTTCCCCATTATTCCTTTGGGCTTATTGTATCTGAGCAAATCTCTGTACCCACCCTACTCAGCTGCAAGATTTCCATCAGGTCTATACCTCTTCACAAGAAAACAATTTGTTGAAAAGAAGTCCTCTCCTCCGTCCAAGCATCACGCGTGGTGGTGTGTCCTCTTTCTTTGCGTGGGAGGATGTCCCATCTCTCTTGGAAGGAGCTCTAGACTCCAGACTCTGCAGGAGGGGATTCCGTAACCCTTTCTGAAGATCCCAGATCATCATCAGCACTGACCTGTCTCTCTGAGTCATCTGTCCTTATAAACCTTGGGTCTTTCTCTGACCAGGTTTCTCCTAGAAGAGACATGGGAAAAGGGATCTGGAAAGGAGTAGTATATTTGGGCATTTTCAATCTAAATAAATATTAGCAAGATTCTATTGAACAGTTATTGCACCTTTCAAAGGATGCTTTAATAATATGCCCTGTGATTCAACTTACATAAAAAGTACCAGCTGTATGCTTCAAAATTAGCATGCAGTTTTGAACAATTATTCCAAAGTACAACATTTTTGTGTGTACGCCTGTGGTGTGTGTGTGAAATTTGTAATTTCTCTGAAATACCTTTCAAAATATATGCAGTGGATTTTAGTCTTAAAATTAATTCTGGTCTATTGACCATAATAAAAATACTTAATTACTTTAATCTTTAAAGTGTCTGAAATAGTTTTTGTTTTTTGTTTTTGTATGAGACATCAAATGTTTAAACATTTTGTTCTTTCTGCCCTCAAATGCTAATTGTGAGGACTTGATCATTCATAATTAAGTGTATTTATGTCTGGTCTTTTGCAGCTTGCAACACTTCCCTCATTAAAGCAGAGAAATGTTTTGATTTTAAGAATTAAAGGCTTTGAACAACTTCTGCACTTTAGTCTCAATTTACAGGCATTCACTCATAGTATATTCTTGTCTTGTCTTGGAAAACAATGGTTTCTGGACAATTTAGAAAAAATACATTCCTTTTTGTTGGATGTTACTGGTATGATTCCCTTGTGTTTATTGTTGTTGTTGTTGTTGTTGTTGTTGTTGTTGTTGTTGTTGTTGTTATTTCTTTCTCTTTCAGATTATTTCTAGTATTTCTTGATAAGGACGATACATTAGCCCAATCCTTCTAACCCCTTGGGAAATTTACAAGAATTTAGGGCTAAACCTACACCTATTAATATACAGATTAAGAACTAATTCTGAGTTGTTGGTGGTGCTGTGGGTTAAACCGCATAAGTCTCTGTGCTGCAAGGTCAGAAGACCAGCCGTTGTAAGATCGAATCCATGGACGGAGTGAGCTCCCGTCACTTGTCACAGCTCCTGCCAACCTAGCCATTCGAAAAATGCGAGTAGATAAATATGTACCACCTCGGTGGGAAGGTCACGGTATTCCGTGTCTAGTTGCGCTGGCCACGTGACCACGGAAACTGTCTTCGGACAAACGCTGGCTCTACGGCTTGGAGATGGGGATGAGCACTGTGTCCTAGAGTTGGACATGACCGGACTAAATGTCAAGGGGAACCTTTACCTTTAGGTGGAGGCTTGTAATGCAGACTAGAAACAAGTTTACATCTTGCTCAAATACATTATCTTTGTGGGAGGTTTTTTGTTTGTTTTTCGTTGTTCTTTTCCCCACATATTTTGCAGTTCTGTTTCACTGTTGTTGTTTTTTGTTTTAATGAAAACTGGATCTTTTCAGGGATGTTATACTTTGCTAGGACTCAGGAGGTGAGCTCCAGAGCACAGGGGCAAAACCATGGAAGGGACTTTTAGGAATACATTCAAGCCAAGCTGCTCTGGCAGTTAGCACCAGTTTATTTATTTATTTATTTATTTATTGGATTTATATACCGCCCCATAGCGCTACAAGCACTCTCCGGGCGGTTTACAATTTTAATTATAAAGGCTACACATTGCCCCCCCAGCAAGCTGGGTACTCATTTTACCGACCTCGGAAGGATGGAAGGCTGAGTCAACCTTGAGCCGGCTACCTGGGATTTGAACCCCAGGTCGTGAGCACAGTTTTAGCTGCAGTACAGCGTTTTAACCACTGCGCCACGAGGCTCTTAATGGCCGGCAGATGGTCTTTGGCTCCTTCTGGGTGTAGGCACGATGGTCTGGTGCGGTCCCAGGGGCAGCTCCGGCCTGTAAGCTCTCTCTCCCCCTAGGCCAGGTGGTTGATGTTGAGAGGGGGTGAGGCAGCCAGGAGCAGCAGGCCGCAAGGCCTGTAACCACAGAGGGAGATCCAGTAGGGGCCCAACCACAGACTCACTGCCTCTCACACAGTGAGCTATGGCCGGCAGATGATCTTTGGCTCCTTCTGGGTGTAGGCACGATGGTCTGGTGCGGTCCCAGGGGCAGCTCCGGCCTGTAAGCTCTCTCTCCCCCTAGGCCAGGTGGTTGATGTTGAGAGGGGGATCACCTTAGCTGGTTGAAGGGCTTGAAGGTCCAGTAATCTACTAAGATGATAAGTCCAGTGGGATGAGTCTCCAGGTAAGTCTCGGAAATAATTCTGCCTGAAACCCTGGACCCAGTCAGATTTGGTGATAACTGGGCTAAATGGACCAAAGGCTGACTCAGGAGGAAACCGCTTCCCGTCTTGTCTGAAAACAGCAAATCAAGTTGGGTCAACAGTTTATTAGAAATCAGAGCACTGAGGCTATCCCTGGTTATGTAGAGAGATTTTGGGTTTACATGAGCACCTCACTGGCTTGTCTAAAGACCTCTGTGGCCTAATGCAAGCAAGACCTTCTTCAAGTTTCCTTGAGCTAAAGCATACTTTATTCATTTAGTTGATTGAGTGCTGCCAGCGCTGACATTCTTGCCTTCCTCCTTCATCCCTTTCATCCTTATTATAGTTGGCGGGTGTCTGCGCCAGGCCTTGCCCTGCAGGCTTGCATTGTGAAGTTTTCACCTAAATGAAGCCCGGGTACATATTGCCTTGTTTAGATACGGCTTACCCCTCCCATTTCTGGAATGATTTACAGCTTCAAGAAAACCTTCCAGGAGCCAAACATCCTGTGGGATCTTAAACTGAGCAACTGTATATTTCACGGGTAGAGTGTGCAGGAGGGAGCAGTCACCTTCTGGAAAATATACCTTTCCTACCATTCACTTCCAGGTGTTACCAGTCTTTGTGAAGATATATCGTTGTTAAAGTACATAGGAATAGCCTTGTTGGAGCAGATGGGCAGATCTATCTAGCTGAACATTTTGTCCACAGCTGCGGCCACCCAGATGACTCAGGGAAGATCAAAAGCAGAATTTGAATAGAATTAACTGTGCCTGTGTTCCGTGCTGTCAAGTCAGAACCAACTTATAGCAACCTTAATAGGGCATTTAAAGAAAGTGAGAGATTTAAGGAGTGGTTTTCCCAGTTCTGCTCTCCCAGTGAGTTTCCATGGGCAAGTGGGGATTCAAACCCTGTTGTCCAAAGTCCAATTCCATCACTCTATCCACTACACCACACCAGGAATCAAAATAGAAATAACCAGAACCTGTTCTGTAAGTTCCTATGTGCTTCTTCTGATTGTGACTCATCACACTAAACATCATGATTTCAGCTGTAGGGCTAGAGGGGCTCCTGTAGATTTTGAAACCTCTGATGAGCAAATAACAGATATATACTCTTTGTGATCTCTGCCACATCTTGCTGCTAGAGATGAGCATAAATGAAAAACAAATTGCAAAATTTATTAAAAATTGTTAATTTGTCATTTCGTATTTACACGAATCGATGCCCCCGACAAATACGAATCAATGAATTTTAGTTATTTTTGATTTGTTGATTTGTTAGGTTATAAAGTGCACACCCCAGACACCTAGAGACACCAAGGTTGCAGGGAAGCTTCCCCTGACTCTCCTGTACAATCTCTCCAAGTTTGGTAAAATTTGGGTTTTGGATGTTTGAGTTATACACCCACAAAGAAGCCCCCTCCAGGAAAACTCTCCCTAGGTAGCTAGAGACACCAAAATATCAGAGAAGCTTTCCACGACTCCCCTCTACAATACCTCCCAGTTTGGTGAAGATTGGGATTCCCCAAGCCAGCTGCTAAATGACACTTTTCTGGGGAGACCCCCTTTGTAGGTATATAACTTGGATTTCTGAAACCTAATATCTTAAAACTGATTGCATGATAACGATTTTTTCTGTCTGAGTACCCAGCTAGCTGGGACGGGGGTGTGGGGGAATGTGTAGTCTGTATAATTAAAAAATTGTAAACCACCCAGAGAGTGCTTTAAGCTCTATGCAGTGGTATGTAAGCAGCACACTTTTTAAAAAGTCGGTTACAGCTAAATTAAACCCGGGGAAAGCACTGAGCAAAGATCTTGGGTGTGACCCTGGGGAACCAAACCATTCCAAAACCCATGGGAGAGAACCCTTGGGTAACAGATAGTGGACACACAGTTCCCCTGCCTGCTCACCCCCAGGAATGAGGCTAGATCTGTGGCTCCAGTGCTGAACCTTACCAGTATGTGCACTCCTGTGTTCCTTAAAGGGATTCCCAAATACATGGGACTGAGCAAGCAAGGAAAAGGGACCCATTTTACTCAACATACAAGGTATGTTGAGATGGGATGTAACTGCCCAGGACCTGCTCTTTCATCCGATTGAACCACACATTGCCCTTAGTTGGGGCAGGGAGAATGTCCTCTCCTTCTGGACTTAACCAGCAGACAAGATGGTATGATATCACTTTGATATCTATCCTTTTTCTGTCGAGGACCTACGAACTCTACCTTGGCTTTTCCACTTAACCTCCAAAAATGCTTTGCCCATCTGCCAAATGCCGACAGACGCTTCCCACCCTTCCACCATCGCCTTGGGGCCTTTTGCAAATCAAAGCAAATCTGTGGTTTATTTTTAAATACAGCCCTTGTGGAGTGTAATTTCATTAAAGCAGCCTCCTTTAATTTGGAGCTGCAGCAACAGCTGCTGGCAACCTTATTTCTCTCTCTCTCTCTCTCTCTCTCTGACTTCTTGTGGATCATGGGTAATGGTGGATTACTTCTTATTGTTAAAGGGACAACCTTTAACAATAGTATGGAGATACTGTTTTCTCTTGAGGACCAGGCTGAACATGGTTATAAAACATTCAGTGACAAATGAGTCTTCAGTCTGTGTTGGTCAAAAACATTCACAAATTATCTCATATTCCAATTAAATAAATTGTCAGCTGCTGCGAGACCAGCATCTTTCTTTTTCATCAGTGATGGCATTAGCAAAAAAATTTAAAATGTGTGAGTACTGCGCAAAGAAAGCCATGGCAGCTCATATTTTGCACTAAATCCTGTATTGTGTGCAAAGCACAACATTGTTTACACAAAATAAAAGGTTTCTACATATGTTTTGCCGAAAGAGTGCCCATATCAAGAAAGTGTGAAAAATGCACAAAAATGCTATTTCATTGCCTCGCATTCTGTGATTTGAATCCAAGTATTGCTTACAAATACACTGAAAAGAGTAGCTACATCAGGAAAGGAATCTTAATTTGGAGGGATGCCAGAATTTAAGATGTTTGATGATTTTGATCTCAGCTTCCAGAATCCCCATGTTAGCATGCCTCGCAGCCAAGTCAAGTTATAGTCCACCCCTGCTCCCCAATGGTTTTCCAACTGGCTGGATAGCTCATTGAGTAAGGTCTTTGGCTGTGGAGCCAGAGGTTGGGAGCTTGATTCCCCACTGCTCATCCCAGAAGAGTCAGCCTGTGAGGCCTTGGGCAAACTGCATAGTCCCAGGATTCCCCCAGAAGAAGGGAATGGTCAACCACTTCTGAATACTCTCTACCAAGAAAACCCTGAACAAAGGTCACCATAATCCAGAATCGACTTGATGGCATACAGTGATTTTTCCAAGCTCTGGGTGAAGTGTGTCATGCTTGGCATGCAGAAATCTGCTGATCCAATCCCTGGACCCTCCAGTTTGGGCTAGATGGAGCATTGTGCTAAAACTTTAGGATTGTAGAATTGGAAGGAACGTAGGCCAAATCCCTGTTCATTGCCCTTACTCTGTCCCCATTTCAAAGCAGATGTCAAGAATGATTTATATGTAGTTGCAGAAAATTAGAACACCTGCCTCCTTGTTGCACAGACTCTTAATAGGTGCTGTGTTGCATTATAGGATGCTGTTGTAGAAGGCTGATCCTTAGAGAGAGAAAAAGATCATCTTGTGCTCCCGGTTAGGAGGTCACCAGCGGCTCTTAACATCTGATCCTCCAGCTGTTTCTGGATTTCAGTTCTCAGGATACCTGGTTGAAGAGTTGTTACTTAGTGGTGGTATATCTAACCCATTTATAGCGACCCTAACAGAACTTTCCATATAAGTGAGGTTTAAGGAGTGGTTTATTACCCCCAGTAAGTTTCCATGGCCAAATGGGAAACTGAACCTAGGTCTTCTGAGTCCTAGTCTATCACTTTATCCACTACACAACACTGTATACCGCTGTTTAGCTTCGTACTGAATGTAAGCTGCAGAACTCTTCAAACAGAGACGTTCTGCCGAAAGAGGACTATGTGTTCTAAAAGCATACACATGGCCACCCTGGGAAGCATGGAAACAAATTGCCATCATCCTTAGGCATCCAGGCTAAACTTCATGATGTCACCAGTTTTCAAAAAAAGTTACCTATCCTTGAAAAGTCCATGCAGCAACTCAGTAGCTAGTATATAATTCTGTGCTTGCAGGAAAATAATTTGGGCAGACGTAGTAAGAGAAGATGTCTTGCTTTCTTGCAAGTGAGAAACATTTCCCCATCTCTTGTCCTCACCCCTTCTCGAGCCACCCGCACTGTGATTGCCCACAACTTAGCTTCTCTACTCACACACTTGGCATCCTTCAGCCGAACCTTCTCATCTTTGCCTCTCCATTTTACATAAGTAGTTCTGATGGCAGCTGCTAGATTAGACTCGGGAGCTTAAAAGATTAAAGAAACCACTAAACGCAGTTTGAAGGAAGTGAGGGGTGTGTTTGTCTGGAGGTTTCTGTTTGTGTACTGGTGGCTGAGTGGAAGATTAGAAGCAGGCTATGACCTAAAACAGAGTGATCATATTCTACTGGCTGTTGCTGAAAAGTAGCCTTGGGTTCTGAGAACTCTTGAAGGGCCACCTGGCCCTTAGTTTGAACTAGAGATGTACATTTTTCCCCCTTTTGCTCTTATAGGCAAGAAGGGGGACAATTCCAAAATGTTTTCTCCCCACTGGGCAGGATGGTAAGGGTTGACCCTTTTTTGTGACAATATTATGGGGGTGCTTGCAATGCAGAAATGCACGTTGTACACAAAATATGAGGTTTTAAATGCAAAATGTGAGTTTTTCATGGAAACGCTGGGCTTCTTTTCTGTGAATGCTCTTGCTGTCCAAAATCCTTTGGCTCTCTTTTGCACATTTTCTCAGTGGATTGCCTTGATTTGTGTGACGTGCTGTATCACTGGGGACAAGAAAATGTGCACCTTACACAGCCGTGGATCATTTCATGTAATAATGTAAAAACGTTCACTGTTAGACACTTCAGGCTAGTGAACGGCTGGGCTTTTGTTGTGGTGGCCCTGTTTTTGTGGAATTCCCTTTCTCAAGAAAGAAATCCATTTCCCAGTTCTGTCATCAAAGAAGTTTAATTGCCACTTCTGTTTTATTATTGGTACTGTATGCTCATATGGTTCCCCTTGACAATTTGTTGAGTCGTGTCCAACTCTAGGAGGCAGTGCTTATCCCCGCTTCCAAGCCATAGAGCCAGCGTTTGTTGAAGACAGTTTCCGTGGTCACGTGGCCAGCACAACTAGACACAGAATGCCGGTTTGTTCCCCATGAGTCGATGGGATTCTGCTCATTTTTCCTCACAGAAAACATGTATCAGAATCAAACTTTGTTGTTGTTTGTTGTTTAGTCGTTTAGTGGTGTCTGACTCTTCGTGATCCCATGGACCAGAGCATGCCAGGCCCTCCTGTCTTCCACTGCCTCCTAGAGTTCGGTCAAATTCATGTTGGTAGCTTCGATGACACTGTCCAACCATCTCGTCCTCTGTCGTCCCCTTTTCCTCTTGCCTTCATACTTTTCTAACATAGTCCTACCTTAGGTTCAGGAGCCACAGATTTTGACCTCCCTATAAACTATCCACCTAGAAATATTCCTATGTATTAGGAGAACTGTATGTCGAAAGAAAAGGTGCCTAGTGAAACTATGTGAAACATTTTCAATGGTTTTTTTTTTTTGAAAAAAATTATGAATTGATGTGGAAATTAGACGGAATATACTTATGACTGCAAAAACATATATGGAGTAGAAATAGATTTATTTGCCTATGACAGAAGAGCACCAAGCAGAGGAAGGATTAAGCACCAGTTCAAACATTTTTGTGCCTGAAACCTCCTCTTTCTTAAACTGCTTTCCAATAGAATTATCCCCCATAGGGGTGTGTTTTGATCATGTTCATGTTCAGCCAGGATCCATGCCCTGCATTGATTGATTGCCCTTGGCATGAGATAGAGCTGACTCCAGCTGAGTGTTGGTATCTCGCCCTTCTGTGGCAAGTGAGGGATTTTTTTAAAGGAAGAGTGGGAAAGAAAAATTCCAAGCAGCAAGGCTGTGGATTATTAAGAGTAATCTAATCTTTCCGTTTGTCAAACAGATTTTTTTTTCCCTGAGTACATGGATACAGCTTACCCACTTCTTAAGACAGGGCCCTGGGATCAGCCTGTAGTTTACTCTGTAATACCATGTGGATTTATGTGGATTTTCCAAGTATGCATTATGCATATGGCTTACACATTGCTTAGACTGTCTGCATCAATAATTAAAGCGGTGTGACGGGGGACGCCGCGAAGGCAGTGTTCGGTCTTTTGGCTACGCTCAAGGCATTAGAAATGCCGTCCCTGTAATGCAGTGGCCCTGGCATGCATGTTTGTGTGTAAAAGCTTGGAAGTAATCAATTACAGGCCGCATAGTTACCTTGCCTTGGTAACAAGGGTATTATGGAAAGTTACAGTACAAAAAAAAAAAAAAAAGCAGGAACCAGGTTATGCTCTTGATGTTGTACGTAATCTTTTTCTGTTACTTTTAAAGGGACTTCCTGGTGATGTACTTCCTATTTTTGAAGCCACAAAAGCAGCATTTTGAAACAAAAGTATGCCGTTCTTTTATCAATCCAAAATTGTTTCCCCATAAAAGTAGCACCCATCAGGGTGTGTTTTGCACAGATGTTTAGTCTGGAGGAAGGGTTTTCTTTTTTTGTAAGCAATGAAAGGTAACAAACAAACAACCAGCAGCCCAAGAAAGCAAACCAGTTACTTTTAAATGTATCAGTCTGAGTGACCGCACTGAATTGATTTCTACGGACTGTAATAAGAAATGGGAAAAAATTGCTTTCAAAAAGAAACTGTCTGGTGTGCCCCCCCTTTTCTTTCTTTTCAATCAACTTCTCTCTTTTTTTGTCCGCAAGAGCTCCCTGAGAGTTTAAATGGAACTGGCCCCATCATTTCTCACATAGGACCAAACTGGGTCTGCCTTTGGTTAAGGATGGTTTGCAGAGCTGTTGTGGTCTCTGATGTGATCCCAGGTTTCAGAGAACGGTTCTCGTTTCTTTTAGCTTGAAAAGAAAAATATCTGGGCCATAGCTTTCTATACACGGTGTACACAGAGAAGTATATAAACCTGTGACCTAAATACTCTGCACACCATGTGTCTGAAGAAATGAATTCATAATCCACAGCAGCTCACACTGAATTAAACCTGTAGGTCTTAAGAGGTGTACAGTATATTGTTGTTGGTGTTGTTATTCAACCTAAGGCCAAGTTCCTGAACCTCCATGGCAGGAATAGAAAAAAAAAAACTGACTGGCCCTTAGTCCCTCCAGGGCCCCTAGGCTTCAGCCTCGTCAGCCGTCTGAATAAAAACAATTCTGTCTTTTAGATATTGTACTTGCAAACAAGGCTTTACTGACAAATATTTTTGATCTAAAATTAGATTTGCAGAACATTTATGTGAAAAATATCTGTGAAGATTCTCAGTGAGGTTATCTGGAAGTTGAGTCATGGCAACTGGAGTCATTGGTACCAGCTCTCCTCAGACCAAAGAAGCTACTTAGATGAGTAGTGAAACATTTCAGCCTAATAAGAAAGAAGTCCAGTTGCCATGACTCAACTTCCAGATTCTTGTAAAAATGTACTACGAGTCCTTCAAAGTAAACCAAATGCTCTCAATTTTCATTCATTTCAATTCTCTCTCTCTTTCTCATGACAACAAATGAAAAATCAGGGCTAATCTATTCCATTTTTAAAGCTTCATTTTAAATGGAGTGCACATCCTGTACTTATTTACAGAATTCTTCCCTAGAGAATTCTAATGTTGTAGTTCAGGGGAGTGTGCTATAGCGCTATAGCGCTATAGTTCAGAATTTGAATCGTAAAGTCCTCACCAAAACTCCACCCCATGGAATCCTAGGGGATGGAACTATGGCAGTACAGGTAGTATCAAACTGATATAATTTGTAGTACAGAAAATATTACCTATGTCCTTCTGCATGGGGCTGCTTTGAAATCTGCTGAGCTGAATAACACAGACAAAAGTAGAATTGAATCTGGGATCACAGCCAGAGGTTTTTGTGTTTGCTGAACCTTCTTCCAGGGAATCGATCCTGGCAGATTTAATCCATAACATTAAGTAGAGCCCACACAGTTCTCTTAATAAACCTCATTATTCTCTGGAAAGCATTGTAGCTGCTTTAAGGGGATTTAATAAGGGCATATGGTTTTCTTCTCTCCTAATCATGCTATAATTCCAGTTCCATTTTCCAGTTAGCAATGAAGCAGAGACAGACGTGAGATCATGTACTGTTCTTTGTCTACTGAACTGATCTGAAAATTAGTAAAAGGATGTGATAAAAAATATCGGGCAGGGTGGACTTAGGAGATTATGAAATTCTCATTTCTTGTTGTATTTTGCTTTCTTGCCCCAGATGCTTGGAAAGGTTCAGGGCTAAACACTTGGCTGTTTTAAACTGTACTTTTGATATTTCTGTGTTGCAAAGTATGTCATGGTGACCAGCCCAGGATGGTTTGATGGTGTTTAGACCACACACAGAAGAGGCTGGAATTGGATTCAAACCATAGGAAAGAAGACTTCAACCAGACATTGGGAAGAATTTCTTGATAGTAAGATCCATGTGACAATGGGATGATATAGCTCAGAAGGTGGTGCTTTCGCCTTTAGTGGACATTTTAAAACAGTTTTTAAAAGAAAAGATTTAGCACAGGTTAAGTTATGGATTTCAAGCATGAGATTTTTGGACCACAGGCCCCATAATTCTCCATTCTGAAAGTTCCACCGGAGAAACCCACACTTGAAAACAGCTAAATGTGTTTGATCTGGAAAAAAGGCCTAGCTTGGGAAACTTTGTGGCTTAGCATAAGCCTAGCTCCACCTTAGTTATTCAGAAACAAAAAGGAAACTCCTCTAATGGAGGACCATGGGATTTTTTTTTAAAAAAAAATCCATGCCTAATGGATTTCCTGCTTTGGCATGGGGTTAAATTTGATGCCCCTTCAAGGGGGGGGGCACTGTCTCTTCTATCTCTAGCTTTGTATGGTTCTATGATTAGTAAAGAGCTGTGTGAACATTTTTCAAAAGATTGGCTTATAAGAAAAAAAATATGAGATGTTTACGTCGCTAGGAGATGACAGCCACCTGGGAAAATGAAAGGTGCCTTATAGAATTTTATCTGAATATTCACTGCCTGTTTTTGTTGTGGCAGCTATTATTTTCTCCTCCAAACGAGAAATGTTGGACAGGCTGCAGAGTGATGTTTCTTAAAGAAAAGACAGAAATCTTGCTACCGTTACTGCTAATAGTGGGCTCCGCTCCTGAAAATCTGTGGGAGACTTTCTTCTCCCCAGGGTGACATTTCATTGAGTGCTTCTTTCAATTCCTCTGTTCACAAATAGGGTAGTTTCTAAAGACTATTTATTCACAGCTTTGTTGTCAGTGGCAATGAAAGTCATGAATGAATGAAAGTCTACGTCCAGCAGCAGTAACGCAGAGTACCATTTGCTGAGGATCAACATCAACGTTATTTGTTAATAAGCACATGTATGTAAGGTGATGGCTGACTACCTTGATCTTTGGTGGCATGATCCTACACAGTTCTTCCAGTATTCATAATGGAAGCATAGTTGTACTTTGCAACTGAAGCACATGGTTTTAGGAACATACGTAGGAAGTTGCTATGAGTGAGTCCATCTCACTCAACGTTGAATGGCAGCATCTCCTCAAGGTTTCACTCTTTCACACCCTAGCTGGATTCAGTGGCAACTGGGACTAACTTATTTATTGAAGGCCCATACTTTAACACTGATGTACAAAAAAAAAATTCCAGTCCTCATGGTTCTAAGTTAAGGACTTGTTTAAATAGGAAGATTTGATCCATGGTCCTGAACAAGAAAATAGGTCTACCCATGTTCTCTTATCTCTTTCAGTTTTGGTTCCAGAAATGCTGCCCCACCAAAAGACACAACTATATAATGAGTCAGACTTTTTGATCCATCTAGCCCAGTCTTTGTCAATTTTGTTCTCTCCAGCTTTTCAGACAGAATTTGTCCTAGCCCTAACTTGAGGTGCTGGGGATTGAACCCGGGGCCAGCAAAACCGGTGCTCCACCACTAAGCCACAGTTCCTCTTCAGTCTTTTGAATTGAGATAGTTTAACATCTTCCTCCTCCACCTTCAAACATTGGAAGGGCATTTGCCCCTTAAGGAAAGATTTCAGATTGTGGTCAAAAGGAGAAGGTGAAATGTAACATAGGGTTTCATTTTCATGGCTGTCAAAAACGCAAGATAAGGAATGCAACCAATAGCGTCTTGAATCGGAGGGATTGGCTTCCCTGCAATATTTTATTTGTCTGTCATTCCATGGGCAGGATAACAGACTCCTCCTGCCTGGCAAAACACACACACACACACACACTTAACAAGTACTGGTGATTGGGGTAACTGAAGTCAGGCTGTTGTGTGGCAGCCACATTTTGAAGGAAACAATGTCAGCATTAAGAAAAGAAAATAAGCGGGTTTTCAGAGAAAATGCTTATGTGGGAAGCCTTGAAACAAACAAGGGTGTTATTCTCAAAGCCCTGTAGATAAATGCCACATTGAGAATGGAACAGAGATATCTACCATTAGCAGACACAGTAGCCGCTGTTCACAAACTCATTTAATCCTAATAATTCCTCTTTGACATAAAAACAGACCAAAGGCCTACTTAATCCAGCATTAGCTATCAGATTTTTGGAGTTTCTGGATCACAAATAAAATTTTTTTTCTATTCTTTGAGTTCTAGCCCTCTTACAACTCCTGACAAAATCCTAAATATCATACATCTGAGAAAAAGTCCTTATTTAGAAGGCTTTGGGCCTTAATCAAGCCAGGTTCAGTCTAAGCTTTTTGTTCTTGCTCCAGTGCTAGCTGGGAGTTTTCCAGCTGAACAGGAAGCTTGGGCAGAACTAGGCCTAGCTAAGACTTCCTGTTGAGGCCTTCTCTCCCAGGTGTTTATCAGGTGCCGGAAAGGTGGGCAGAACTTCCAGATAGGTGAGTGATGGTATTTGTAGCACAGAAAATCCATAACTCTCCCAACCCTATCCAGCATTTCATTTCCACCGTAATTTCCACTGTGAGCAACAAGATTGTTTAATGGCAATGAATGATAAAGATCTAATGGACATTCAAGATTTCTGATCCTTGCAGGAAAAGAGGTGTCTTAGCGTATTGAAATACCTGCTTGAAAAACCTTCTGCACTTGTTTGAGAAGGATAGCATAGCAATATCCTGAGATCTTAGCTGATGCTTGGAAATAATCAACCAAGTCGGCAGAGACTTTCTCTTAAGGCACTTCCTCAAAGGCATAGAAGGTTTGGAACCTAAATTCATTTCAACTACTGTACTCTTCACAGTTAAAACAGGACAGTTTATAGCAATGATGTCGGTTCATTAACAGGAGCTGTGTCACCAAATTCCAGGGCTGCAGGAGAAGGAAAATAGGTCTGTATAACTCTCAGGTCATATGTTGCTTACCTCAGATTTCAGAATAAGCTTCAGTCTGAACCCTTTGTTCCACTGTAGCATTTGTTTGTGGTTTTGTAGATTACAAACTTCTCTCTTAGGAAAGGAAATAAATTGCCACAGAGTAGCTCTTAATCTGCAACAGGGAAGTAAATCTCCACTTTCTTTCTTGTGCTTTACAATTAGAAACTTCACAAGTTATATCCTCTGAGAGAGCAGAAGTATCTCCTTTTATTCCTGATGGGAGTTTTCACATTTGTAGCAAAGTTTTTAATGTTAATTGTAATTGCATTTGCAGAAAAAAAAGGTTGTTGCTGTCTTGTTTAGTAAACTTTCAAAAAGTGGAAGCACTGGATGCTGTGTTCAAGCCTGTTTTGATGAAGTATCCAGTCCTTGCTCCCTCTGTGTGTGTATGCATAATTTCTCAAAGAAAAAAAGAGGTAGTTTTAGAAAAAGTATTTTGCACAAAATGCAGAAACCTCACTAAAAAAATAGTGCTCGTTTTTATTGTGCTGTAGTTGGAAATTCTCACAGGGTTTAATTGAGAAGCTAAAAAATCTACCTGAGATCATTTGGGAATAATAAATTTGGGGAGTTTTGTATCCCTAATCTGAAGTTGATGTTGAAGTTTTATCTGCAACCTCACATACTGTCTGTAGTTTGTGTGACTTTTCTGGTCTGGGGTGATTATCTATCCAACACTAACCCATTATTCCTTCCAGCCTTTGAATTCACCCCACCTCTCTGCTGAGTGCATTTTCCCTTTCTTTCCTGGGTTGGAGGCAGTTTTTTGTTTGCTCTTGATCAGTTCAGTTGATTGCTAAGTATATGTGCATTAAAGAAAGCAGCATGAACAAGTCTGTAATTTTAAACAACTATCTCTTATATGTTTCCCATGTCTTACTGTGGAGAATCATTTTTCCAAAAAGTAACTTTTAAAACTCCTTTACAATGAGTGGGGATGAGCTGGTAGAAAAGGAGGTGGATTTTCCCCCCAATCTGGAAGAGCCCTTAATTAGCTTTTTAAAAATGCTTTACAGTTCTTTGCCCACAATAGACTGGGCAACTTTTAATGCATTTTATTCTGAATGGGCAGTATGGGTTAATAGCAGAGCCAAGGACAATTAAGCCATTTTAAAATTCAAAAAAAAAAAGAAAGAAAGAAAGATGTGAGGCTGAGCAGTAGCTTCAGTTGCAGGCTGTTTCCATGGTATTTTTCTGTGAATGGATCAATCTCAGACTTTCCTCACCACCACCACCACTTCCAAGGTGAAGCTGGAATGCATCAAAGAATACAGGAAAGCAGAAGATACAGCAAGCCTGTGAGCAGGTGGGAAAGCCATCTCATCCCACACTGAGACTATGCGCCATACCTTTTTTTTCTTATGGCCTGAATTACACATCCACATTCTTCTTCTTCTTCTTCTTCTTCTTCTTCTTCTTCTTCTTCTTCTTCTTCTTCTTCTTCTTCTTCTTCTTCTTCTTTCTTCTTTCTTCTTTCTTCTTTCTTCTTTCTTCTTTCTTCTTTCTTCTTTCTTCTTTCTTCTTCTTCTTCATCATCATCATCATCATCATCATCATCATCATCATCATCATCATCTTAGCACTACAAAACTGGAAGGGACCCTGTGGATCATCGAGTCTGGCCCCTGTCAAGGAGGGAGAATGGGGAATTGAACTCCCAACGTCTGGCTCCGACTCTGCACTTTAATGTCTGCATTTTCTTGACATTTTGGAGCTGGAGGGGAATGTCAACCACCAGTTCAGTTTAAATCCACGTCTACAGTGTATACGTCCAACACTGTAACCATTCTGCCACACTACACCCCCCCCCCCCAAAAAAAGCTCTAACACTCCATGTTAAACTGTTAAGAGAGATAGGGGGAGGATCATTTGCTGAATGTATGGTCATCTATTACATTTTTGGCTGTCACATCTTAGCATGAAAAAGAAACATTTCGAAGCAGGGAACATATTGGAAGGCCAGATGTGAGCCAGGATGCTGGAAGCCAAGCCAGGACCGTGGTTGCATTTGCGGCTCAGGCCCTTTCTCTTAATAGCCTTTGGAATACAAAAGATTCAAGGACAGAACTCAGAAAGAGACCCCTGCTTTTTCCTTAAGAGGCTTTATAGTTTCTCAGCTATATTTAGGCCTGTAATCTTTCTTCCATGTGGAGGAGAAAGAGGTTTTTGTGTCAGACCTTCTCCTCTTTGTTGCTTAAAGGGAGAGAGGGTGGGGCCCAGAGAGAGCGCGAGGGGTTAAATCCACCACAGTGGGCTCTCGGCATGGGCCAAGGAAGAAAAGCCACTCAGCTGTATGTTGTCAGAATAATGTTTAGCCAGGTGTTAATCTGTGTCTGGAGGGGGAAGCGATGGGATTCATTATTCATTCTGCCGGAGGAGGTCACAGTCCTGGGTGGCTGCCAGGTCTGAAGCCAGCCTCTTGGATTTACTGACATGTGCCACTTGTGATGAACGCAGCTGAAGTCGCTTTGTGGAAGCCTCTTGTCAGGCGGCCAAGCCGACCGACGGAGGAACACAGGCGGAGGCATTCCGGAGCGCAGCTCTGCCGAGGCGAAATCGAGCTTGCCGGAAAGAGCGGGTGCAGAACTGTTAAGCCAAAGAAAGGAGAAACGTCTTCCAGATCTGTTTCTTCCTTCTCCCTCCCCCCTTTATTTTTCATTCCAATGACCCACTGTTCTTAAGAGCCTCGGTCTGTGGATTAAAACAGCAGTCCTCTCCCAAAGGGACATTGCTGGTTCCTTTTTCGAGATCACCCAAGAACTGGCAACCATGATCAAGTCCAGCTGGTTTTACGTCAAGTTCAAGTATGCAGAAAAGGTAGGTGAATATCTTTCCTTTTCGGCCTCCGTGGGTGTCTTGTGGGCATCTTGGTCACGCCAACCCCAAAGCTGCCCAGGCTGACGCCGTCGTTCCACGTTGCTGCAGTGTTTTACGGAAAGACGTTCTCCTCTTGGCTTTCTTCTTTCTTGGAGGAAATCTGGGCACTGGCATGGAAAACCTAACGGTCTGCCTTGTATCTCAGAGAACGGGGCTGATTTTGGAAATAGCCACAGGAAAGTAATACATGTCGCTTTGTGTGCATGTGCTTTCTTGCTTCTGTACCACAAGAGGAAGAAGCGATGTTTCATTCTGTGCAGCTGGTGGAGAGCTGAAACTTCTCCCTGCAGCGTTGAGATGGGGACTGTTGGAAGGATGGCGTGCTGGTTTGTAAAATAAATGATTCTGTTGAAGGGAGAGCTCCCCCCCCCCCCCCCGATTGAATGCACAAGGGAAAGCTGAGCTTTTCTAGTGCCTTTCATTTTGATTCTCTGCAGCTGGTTATATCTAAGAGTACGACATGTTTTAAGTTCCCTGTCACCTTTCTGGTCTCCCTGCAAGTCTCTGCTTTGAAACTTAGCTGTGTGGCCCATTGCACCTCCCTTTCTCCCCAAAATATCCCCCTCCAGGTTCACACTCTGGAGTTCGGCATGTTTGAGACGGTATATTAGATCGTGGGGTGGCCTGATGGAATGTGTGAATGAACGACTTATTCTTGCTCTGATTATATAATCCCATGATTTCAGGGTGGCAAGAATATTGCTTCCCCCTCCCCTTATTTCTCCTGCCCCTTGTGTGACTAATGATTGTCGAACAGCTCTTTCAGTCACCTGGAATGATTCTGTTAATCCTGTAAAATACCTGCTCTGGTGACCCTCTTGAGATCTGATGGCTAGAGACCACAAAATATACTCTGTATGTCATTTTAGTTTTTGCTGTGGATCAGACCCTTGGCTGGAATGTTGAAGAGGAATGTCTTAAAGATTTATTCCTGTCTTTGAAAAGCAAATCCCGTTGCCCAGAACACTGAAATCAGCTTGCAAATGGGGTTGCTCCTATTTCAGCCTCAGCATTACCCAAAGCTTACCACTGTGGTACTCCTTCAGTAAGGAAGACGCCCAGTATGGTACAGTGGACAGAGTGACAGAATAGGACTTGGGGGGGGGGCTGGGTTTGAATCCCTGGTCAGCCATGGAACCTTACTGGCTCCTCTTCAAACTGGAAAAAGTAACAGGTGGGGTGCCACATGGCTCAGTCCTGGGCTTGGTGCTCTTCAACATTTTTATTGACCTGGATGAGGTGGTGCACAGCATACTCATCAGATTTCAAATGAAGCAAGTGGGGGTAGAATATCCTGGAAGACAGAAACCAAATTCAGAAATATCCCCACATGCTTGAGCAGTGGGCTGTAAGCAACAAAATGAAATTTAACAGGGAGAAGTGAAAATTTCAACACCTAGGGAAAAGAAACCAAATGGACAGTTAGAAGATGGGAGACATTTCACTCAGTTATACTACATGCAAGAAGAATCTTGGAATTACTGTAGACCACATACTGAAAATGAACCAACAGTGCAGTGCTGCTGCAAAAAAGGCCAATGCTATTTTAGGCTACATTAACAGACGTATAGTGTCGAAATCCCATGAAGTCCTTGTTTCCCTCTTTTTTAGCACTGAGTAGTCCCCATCTTGAGTACTGTGTCGAGTTCTGGACACTGTGCTTTAAGAAGGATTCAGACAAAGTGGAACAAATTCTGAGGAGGGCAACAAGGATGATCAGGGGACTGAAAACCAAGCCCTACAAAGAAAGACTATGTTTAGCCTAGAGAAAAGAAGACTGATGAGAGATAGGACAGCACTTTTCAAATACTTGAAAGACACTCATACAGAGAAGGGACAGGATCTATTCTCAAATATTCTAGAGTGCAGGACATATAATAACGGTCTCTAGTTAGAGGAGGCAAAACTTTGGCTAATATCAGAAAACTTTGCAACTGTTAGAGCAGTATGACAATGGAACCAATGACCTCAGAGAAAGCTAGACAGCAATCTGCCAAATAGACTTTGATTTGGACTTCTGTATATAGCAGGGAGTTGGACTTGATGGTTTTATAAGCCCCTTCCAACTCTATGAATTCTATGAAACATTCCAGTGGAGCTGGTAAAACCACTCCTTGAGTATCTTCCTTACCTTGAAAGCCCAATTAGAGTCATTGTAACTCAGTTTTGACTTGGTGGCACGTAACAGTAAGAATTCTATTATTATCCTTTATTATTTTTTAAAGGTCAGAAACTAAATCCATATAATTTGCTTTTCTGTTCTCTCCAAGCAGCTTTCCTTTTTACCTACCATTCATCTTGCATTTAATTTTCTCTTGTGGATTTCTTAATCTGCTGTTTCTCATCTCTCTGCCTCAGGCCACAAGCGTGCAGTGAAAGTTGTGTCAATTTCATTTAAGAAGATTGACCTCCTTGATCCTGCCTCTCCTGGCTGCAAGCCATGTGTTTTAAGGAAGGCACAGATTTCACAATTTGTGGGTGGCTTTTGTTTTTCCTTTACCTTACAATAACTCAGGAGAAAAGGGACCTGACTAGTTTTGGGACAGTATTGACAACCATCCTATTACATCCTCCTATTTGAACGTTGGAATATTTATAAGCTTATTTAGCATTTTATGCTGGCAATATGAAGCAGCTTAATGTTGAGAGTGGCTGTTGAATTGGAGCAAAAATAAACCAAAATGTGCTACCATCCCGTTGTACATAAAGCACTCTCTGGGCAGTTTACAATTTTTTAAAATTATCCAGGCTACACATTGCATCCCCTCTGTGAGCTGGGTAGTCAGTTTACCAGCCTCAGAAGGATGGAAGGCCTTGAGCCAGCTACCTATATCTGTAAGGATTGAACTCAGGTTGAGAGCAGAGGACTGCTGTACTAAAGTGTAACCACCGCACCACAAGGCTTGTACTCTGCAAGTATTCTAGAAACCGGTATTTAAGTTAAAATTGAAAATGTATTTTTATGGCTCTCTGAAGTCTATTCAGACCTAGTGAAGAAGAAAATAAGTGAAGAAGCTGAACTTGGATGCATAGGCCCCTGAAGATGGCTTCTCTGTACAGTAGTAAGCTTAGGGTGGGTGGTTGTGTTCTGTGCTGTCAAGTTGAAACTGGCGTATAGCAACCCTAATAGGGCTTTTCAAGGAAAATGCGATATTTAAGGAGTGGTTTTACCAGTTCCACTCCCCAGGTGAGTTTCCATTGACAATTGACAATTCCCTGTTCTCCAGAGTCCTACTCTATCTACTGTGCCACACTGGGAATCCACACTGTAGGTATACCTGCTGAAATTCCCTGTTCTGTAAAACAATGAAGCTGCAGGAACACTAGCTGCCACCGTTCCTGGTGGCCAGTCTGGGTAAGCTGGTCGCCATCATGGAGAAGAGCCCATGCGTGCTACTTCTTCTAACAAAAGGTAAACAAGAGAGTAAAGCAACAAACATATCACCAAAATGCAATTCAAGAAATGCAAGAGGGGACAAGATTTCTGGAGGCTATCTAGTCTAACCTTTAACTACCAAAGTTCTCCATTCTCTTCCCAGAAAAGTTAGAATTCCATCTCCTTTTCCTTAAGGTCAGCCATGTTAGGTCATTTGTAAAACATTTACATTGCTTGTCTTCTTCACTGCTGATTCCTTTTTTTAAAAAAAAATGGTAGCCAAATACCTGAAGGAGCATCTTCCACATCAACCTTAACACAATCAGAGAAGGGCCTTCCTCAGATTCTTTATCGAAAAGATGAACTTTTACCACTGTGTCAAAATAGAGGGTCTTTCTTGAGGTGGGACCCTAACTTCTTAGTGCCCTCTCATAAGAGTTGTGCTTACCACTGTATTCTAGGGACATCAAGCGTCACTAAGTTTGTTACTTTGGGGAGAAAATGATATTTTTCAGAGATTCTGTCCCCATGGGTTCAGATCATGAGAGAGAGAGAGAGAGAGAGAGAGAGAGAGAGAGAGAGAGAGAGAGTGTGTGTGAGTGAGTGAGTGAGTGAGTGAGTGAGTGAGTGAGAGAGAGAGAGAGAGAGAGAGAGAGAGAGAGAGCAAACTCTCTGGGTGGTTAGCTTCTGCCTCTAATTCTTAGGAGTCAGGGAAACATAATCAGCAGATTGTTCTAGTTTTGCACAATTAAATTATTTGTATTATCCCAGAAATGACTGACCTTGCATATTGAACATTATAAACAAGCAATATCTTGACCTCTTATAGAAAAAGAGGAAAATGTTGCAGTTTCTCTAACCCACATTGGTTAACAGTTGAGAAATTACATCCTTAGCCTGGATTAAGGGTGGGAGTTTTGGGTTTTCTGGGCCACAACTAAATGATTCGCCATTTTGGGAGTTCTCCAGACACCTAAGTGTAATACCCCTGGGAGAAAAGGCTAAATTGTAATGCATTGAGGCTTAACTAGGCCTAGCTCTGCCTAGCTTCCTGCTTAGAAAGAAACTTCCCAGCTAACACTGGGGCAGGAACAGGAAGCTTGGGCAGAGCTAGGCGTAGTTAGGGGTCTTCCAATTTAGCACTTTCTCCAAGATGTATCACACTGAGATGTTTGTGAGGTACCTGCAAGGAGAATTATGGTATTTATAGTCCAGAAAAACCTGAAAATCCCATCCCTAGCTAATCTCTCTCTCTCTCTCTCTCTCTTACTGAAGCTTTCAAAATCCTCAGTGAAGGTATGTGCTTATTACCAAAGGCAAGGTTTTTCCCCCCTCTCCTTGGAAGTGCTAGCAAGAATTTCGGTGGAAGAAACAAAATAGCTAATTAGCAGATATGCAAAACTCAACAAGCAGCTACTATAAAACATGAACAAATTGTGATCTCAGTTTAAGGCAGAGTTATAGAGGACAAAGCAGAGGTCCTTGGAACACCATATTTCTAGGGTCAACACCAGGAAGGCTCTTTCTTTCATAAACAGTAGTATATCTGCTCTTAGAGACAGGCACTGTAGAAACTTCTTAGTATAGAACACCTGGACAGAAAAACAGTGCAGATTGGGTGGCAGGGTTAGACCATGGGGAGACAGATGAGAAATAAGAAGTGGGAACTGTTGCAGAGTTTTGATGTCATTTTGCCACATAGTTGAAGTGCAGAGATCCACAGAAGAGAATAGTAAAAGCTGACCAATTTCAGAGTTCACCATTTTCTCATTAACTGGCACTTAAAGTCTCAGTTAGAGACCAAATTGCTAACATGCGCTGGATTATGGAGAAAGCCAGAGAGTTCCAGAAAAATATTTACTTCTGCTTCATTGACTATACAAAAGCCTTTGACTGGGTGGACCACAGCAAACTATGGCAAGTCCTTAAAGAAATGGGAGTGCCTGACCACCTTCCTGAGAAACCTATACGTGGGACAGGAAGCAACAGTTAGAACTGGATATGGAACAACTGATTGGTTCAAAATTAGGAAAGGAGTACAACAAGGCTGCTTATTTAACTTATATGCAGAATACATCATGCGAAAGACTGGACTGGAGGAATCACAAGCTGAAATTCAGATTGCTGGAAGAAATATCAACAACCTCCGATATGCAGATGATACCACTCTGATGGCAGAAAGTGAGGAGGAATTAAAGAACCTCGTAATGAGGGTGAAAGAGGAGAGTGCAAAAAATGGTCTGAAACTCAACATCAAAAAAACTAAGATCATGGCCACTGGTCCCATCACCTCCTAGGAAATAGAAGATACGGAGGCAGTGACAGATTTTACTTTCTTGGGCTCCACGATCACTGCAGATGGGGACAGCAGCCATGAAATTAAAAGATCCCTGCTTTTTGGGAGAAAAGCTATGACAAACCTTGATAGCATCTTAAAAAGCAGAGACATCACTTTGCCAACAAAAGTCTGAATAGTCAAAGCTATGTTTTTTCCTGTAGTGATGTATGGAAGTGAGAGCTGGCCCATAAAGAAAGCTGACCGCCGAAGAATTGATGCCTTTGAATTGTGGTGCTGGAGGAGGCTCTTGAGAGTCCCCTGGACTGCAAGGAGAACAAACCTATAAATTCTAAAAGAAATCAAACCTGAGTGCTCACTGGAAGGACAGATCCTGAAGCTGAGGCTCCAATACTTTGGCCATCTCATGAGAAGAGAAGACTCCTTGGAAAAGACCTTGATGTTGGTAAAGTGAGAGGACAAGAGGAGAAGGGGACAACAGAGGACGAGATGGTTGGACAGTGTCATTGAAGCAACCAACATGAATTTGACACAACTCAGGGAAGCAGTGGAAGATAGGAGGGTGTGTGAACCCAACAGTCTGGCGTGCTCTGGTCCATGGGGTCATGAAGAGTCGGACACGACTAAATGACGACGATGAAAGTCTCAGTAACTCATCCATTGTAGGGGTCTCTAGTGGTCCCGTGTGCTCCCAGAGGCATCTGGTGGGGCCACTGTGAGAGACAGGAAGCTGGATTAGAGGGGCCCTTGGTCTGATCCAACAGGACATTCGTCCATCAGGCTGTTGTTACCTCTTGGAGTGACTGAATCCTTCCTGGTAGGGCCTGGTGCTTCCGTGGTCTCCCGTATTTCTGGGAGGGAGCTGCCAGCTGGGGCGTCAGCATCCTTCTTGGCCTCTGCATTCCTCTGCAGAGGTAGGTTGCCCTCACCACCTTCTTCTGAGTAGGCTCAGCCAGGTAAACCATGGCACTCTTTCTGCCTTGCCTTCTTTGCTTGCCTTCTGTGTGAGTGGCTTGATTTTTTATGGAGTGACCCTGCTGCTGGACCTGTCTGCTTGAAAACAAGACATCAGTATTCCCAGTCTCAATATTAAATCCATCCTCTTTTCAATCGAGCCACATCATTTTTTCATGTGGTCTGTACCTATCACTCCCAAACACAAATCTTTAAAAGAATGAAGGTATTGCCCTGAGAGACTATACCTGTGTCTGGTTGTATTTTGCACCTGTTTGGACATTTAGAAGCTTAGATGAGAAAAGTATTTTTGAGGTCTAATGCCCCGGGGAAGCGTTGTGACTTCCAACTCTTCATGCACCTATCTTTAATAATTACCAACATAGTAAAAACATGACAGAAGACTCGAAAGCTGTTGATTCTCAACCAGTTAACCAATAGGTGCAGGGGAATCACAAGGAAATACTGACATATCTTAAGAATTGTGCATGCCTGCAATGTAAAACCTCTGATTTCCTTTAAAATAATATGAAATATTGGTGACCCGTTTGTTTGGAGTGACTTTAGAAAACCAGACACGTCAGGACATTTTACTGGAAACACCAACCCCCAAAGGATTAATAGTCCCCTGAAGAAGGCCACAAAACAAATAATTGTCTGAAATGGATTAGGCTCTTTTAGTGAATAAAAGTCATTTTTTTCAACACCTTGAGACTTTCTCTTTCCTTTAGATTAGACTTGGGAGCTGCCATTTTAAATCTCGACACTGTGGAAAATTTAAATGGTGGCTTCCAGTTGAGATCGGTGAGGGGAGGTATTTAATTTCTCACAGTGCCTTTGACTTACCAGGTCTCCTTTTTTACACATGCACACTCACACAGACGCATGCAGCGCAACACCAATTATATAGCATTTCTGCTTCTGTTTGCCACCAGGGGACGTAAGTAATTTGGAAAACCTTTGCAGAAACGATCCATTGTGTGCACCCAGGAGGTGTTTCCATTCAACGTGCAGCTTGCCTCAGATTTATGCACATTTCCCAAGGCTTTTGGTACCTGGTATACACCTGAAATTATCATCCATTGTAGAAACAAGAGTAGCTGAATGTTCTGTGCAACTGAAAGTAACACGTAGAGAACACAGATACACACATGCTGTGAACTTCCGTGGCTCAGAATACGTGATCCCTATCACAAGCTGACCTCTGCAACTCTAGAATTATCCGCCCCTGTACTAGAAGTATATTGTTTGCACCTCTTTTGCTTGAGCCATTGGCATCCATCTGAAGAGACAACATAACCCAATGGTCACTGCTAGGAGGCGCATGATATTCACCCGTTTGTTGTGAGTGCCACAGTTCTTGACTGCCGAACTTGACTAGCCATTTTAAAATGGGAATAGATTTGCTGAGCAACATGTGCAGTCTTTGTTTGGATGAGTTTGGGGGGGGGGGGAATCAGGATCTCTTCTAGATCACTCCACACTTGACTTTTAAATCTCAGTAGAACTTTGCACGGAGAAGGTGTGAGATTCAGTCCTCAATATTGGCAGCTCAAGGAAGAAAAGCTGCTGCCAGTCAGCATTAGATAGTTTCATTGCTGAACTTGGTATAAAACGGTTTTCTATGTTCTTGTAGTTCTATCACCAAATATCAACTTTCTGTTCCTGCCCCAGTGCTAGCTGGGGGCTTTCTTTCTGAACAGGAAGCTAGGCCTAGCTCAGCCTAGCTAGGCTTCAGAGCCTGAGTGGGATCCAAGTGGCCCCCAGTGGAGCCCAAGCAAAAAGAGTTTTGCTTGAAATGGCAACCTGTGCCCCTGGAAGCCACCGGGCAGCCGTGTGATTGTCACTTCAAACACAATTTTGTAACAACAGATTCTAAACAACATCTGGAAAGGACCAACCAATCACTTCCTGTTGCTTTTTATTTTTATTTCAAAAGAGCTTAAAGGGTCTGAAAAAAGTGGTTGGGGGGAATTAAGCTTTATTTTTATTTATTTATTTACTGTGTTTCCCCAAAAATAAGACATGGTCTTATATTAATATATATAAAAATTAATATAAGACCATGTCTTATTTTTGGGGAAACACAGTAATAATCTCAGAACTGCAGTGCTGGAATGGACCCTATGGATTATTGAGTCCAGCCTGTGTCAAGGAGGCGCAGTGGGGAATCAAACTCCCAACCTCTTTCTTCACTGCCAGAGATCTAAGTTATTGACCCATCCAGCAGTCCTACCACTAAGAAGCTTAAAACAATTGATAAACAAGGGCAAATCCCACTCCCCAGAGACTTCTGTGGGGCATGATTTGCTATTCTGGAGCAAAATATATTTTTGTTATTGGGGAGGAAAACATCTGGGTGACATCTGCAGGATGAAACAAACAACAGGATCCACAGGGAGCAATATAATCGTAAGGCTCAACCAGTGTTTAGAATAAATTCCCCACTAGTTTTCAAGTTCATTATGTGGTTAAAAAGAAAACAGTGGAGGAAGAAAAAGCATGCAGAATGGGAAGTGGATTCTATAATCATAAAATTGTCCCAGTGTCTGGTTGTGAAAAATGCACTTGATGGTTAAATACATCATGTGGGTTGCCCTGAGATGTATCTGAAAGGGGCCCCCTTGTAGACTTGATTAGGGGATTGCAGGAGGCTGAGTCTAGGGAATTAAGTTCAAAGGTTTTATGTCATTAGGCAGAAGCCATGGAAGCGAGCTCAGTAGTAAAGCAGGTTCAAAGGTTGGCATGTGTACACTAATCCCTTTAAGTGGTGGGGGGATATTGTTTCTCTGGCCCTGTCAAAAGCTCAGATCTGGTAACGGTGGCTGCTTCTGTTACTCCTGCAAAATATACACTTGGTAAGATGAGCTGGAGAAAGAACTCAGATGGGAGGAGAAGCAGCAGGCTTGTTCGATCAAAGGGGGGAATCTTCATTATGGGAATACCATGTAACAAACGGCATCTGTCTGTCTATTTGTTTACTCTTTAGAAGCATTCATGTCTTACTTTTCTGCTCACTGGAGTCAAGCAGTGCACAAGAGATAAAAGTATTCTCTAAAAGCAGCCAAAAAAAAAAGAACTCTAAAATCAGCACTCTTTATAAACAGATTGCATCTTAACCATAGGAAGAAGTTGAGATGCATGTTTACCTCGTTGGGAGAACTCCATTATTAACTAGACGCCCAGGACGGCCGGTTTAGTGTTGACTCTTGCTAGGTGTCAGCTTTGCCTGTAGCTAGTCTTTCTTAAGAGTTTGCTCCTTCCTACTGTTTTCCAAGTACTTTTTGGAAAAGACGAGGCAGGAAAGGTGGGAAGTAGAGTTCCCTGTGGTAAAGGCTTCTTTGTGCCAGGGATGTGTAACAGTCAGTTTTCTCTTTCCTGTGTGTAAGACTGTGAGCCTACACATATGTTTTCCTTTTTAAAATGCTATTTAACTCATAAAAATGAATACAAAGAAAATAAAACACGTTAACATAGAATCATAGGATAATGAGGTTGGAAGGGGCCTATAAGGCCATTGAGCCCAACCCCCTGCTCAATGCAGGAATACAAAAGATATCTGCCAGGAGGTTGTCTAAGTTTCTCTTTAATGCCTCCTGTGTTGGAGCGCTCACCATCTCCCAACATCACTGGTTCCATTGTTGTACTGCTCTAACAGTTAAGAATCGGGCTTCCTGTAACTTAAGCCCATTGTTGCGTAACATTTAAATAGCCCATTAAAAAGGAAAATAAAATCTATATATACAGTGCTCCCCACCACTAGGACCAATGTATTCCTCACCTGCAAAATAGTAACACTTTTTTTTTTTTTTTTTGGCAAAGGAGGCTTTTGATGCAGATGACATAACTGACAGAGTCCAGCAAAACTATGGTTGCTGCTACTTTGTTTCATGGACTCTGAAAAATGGGAAGCCCTATCTCCAGTTCAATTCAGGAGCTTTAATGGGGGAAGTATGAATCCCTTTTCCCTGTCAATGGACAAAGATCTGCGTATTTATTTCCAAGTTACATTTATAACCCAGCTTTCTATTGGTGGCCTTGAGGACAAGAGGATGCCTCTCCTCCCCACTTTATTTTCCTTAAAAACCATATGAGGGAGGTGAGTCTGAGAGAAGGTCAGATCAGCCCATGGTTGACCACTGAGCTTCATCTCAAATTTACTAGATCCTAGTCTAACATTATTAATCATCATCATATCATAGAAGGAATCCATTATTCTATAATGGCATTGGAAGGGGCCTATAAGGCTATTGAGTTCAGCCCTCTGCTCAATGCAGGAATCCAACTCAAAGCAGATCTGACAGATGGTTGTCCAATTTTCTCTTGATTTAATGTATTCTTGAAAGCGTTGGAGCACTCACCACCTCCCGAGGTAATTGTTTCCATTGTCGTACTGCTCTAACAGTTAAGATGTTTTTCCTGATACTCATCCAAAGTCTGACCGCCTGTAGTTTGAACCCATTATTACATGTCCTGCACTCTGGGATGATCAAGAACATCATAAGTCTGTGAAAGATTTCCTGCAGGAAAGATCTAGTGAGTTTCTTTCATACTTTATGCAAGTGAGGTTTTTATTTTGTTCTTTCAGAATACAGACATGACATTTATAGGACAAGGTGGCATGTTTTCCATTTCTTTCTTTTCTTCTGTGTTTCCACTGAGAGAGGGTGGGGGAAACTAAGGTTTATTGGAAGATTTCAGAAACCCATTGCATGTGATGAAAAAAAAATGCCCAAGAGTCAGATGCAGCCAGATGACATCTTTTGCCACCAAGCTAACTCAAAAGTGCTTTGAATGAGCCACTCGGCGCTTATCTAAAGAAGTGCTTTATTTGACACATGCAGCTGGGTGACTCCTTAAGCAGATCTAAAGGCCCCTTTTTCTTCTTCTTCCAAAGTTGATTCATGAAGGTTTGCTTATATCATTTGGTATCTTTGGGAATGTTGGCTTTTAAATTTGCATTTAATGTATGTTTCTAGGTACGTTCTACTGGAAATAAGTTTTTTGGGGGGATGATTTCTACTACTTCTACTGGTCTCAGGGTGCTCAGAAATGAACTTAAGTCATGGTGCTGCAAGACGGAAGTCCCCTGACACTTCCTAGAGCATGCCAGGCATTCTTTTGGAGGGGCTTACAAAAGACTTTGCCTAGTTTACCTCTGGAACCCACCCCCAGGTTTCACCTCTGTGACCTGTTTCCTCTCAAAGAATTTGAAAGCAGTTTAGGAGCTCCGCCCTGTATGTGTAGTTCCCCCATGCAGGTAGAGTCTTGGAAAGACTCCATCTGTTTACCTGGACATGAGAGACACCTTGTCAGGAAAGATTGTAAGAGGGCAGCTTTGCTGAGCTCCGTAGTTACTCTTGAGCCGTGCCTCCTAGTTTGTCCTTTGGTTCTCCAGCCATGTGGACTAGGCTCTCTCCAAGGATTCTGGTTTCCGGCTCCTCGCAGACTGCTGACCCTGACAAACCCTGATGTTTGTATCCATTGATTGAAAACTATTTAGGAGTTATGGACCTAAAACAGTACTTTGTCTGCAGAAACCATGGGAAGCTGCAATACCACTGGCAATTCTCCTGTGAGCTTGAGTGGTAATTTTAAAGGACATTAAGTAAACCAAAGCGCTTTGTCGATTTAATCTCTCATTGGTGAAAATGACAGGATTGTCATTGAAGCCAGACAGTAATGGCATTTTTATTTGTTTTCCCCCCTCTTTTTTGGCTAGAATAATATAAGAGTATTACAGAAAGAGAAGGTAAAGATATTTGAATTTCACCTTCTAGGACCCCCAGAATCAGGGATGTGGTGGTGCTATGGGTTAAACCGCAGAAGCCTCTGTAATGCAGGGTCAGAAGACCAGCAGTTGTAAGATCGAATCCACGCAACAGAGTGAGCTCCCGTTGCTTGTCCCAGCTCCTGCCAACCTAGCAGTTCCAAAGCATGTAAATGCAAGTAGATTAATAGGTACCACGGTGTTCCATGTCTAGTTGGCTGGCCACATGACCATGGAAACGGTCTTCGGACAAACGCTGGCTCTACAGCTTGGAAACAGGGATGAGCACCGCGCCCTAGAGTCGGACATGTTGTAAGCTTGTTGTAAGCCGCCTAGAGTGGTCTTAAGTGACTAGATAGGCGGGATATAAATAAAATTTGATAAATAAACAAATAAACAAATAAACAAATAAATAAACAAATAAACAAATAAACAAATAAATAGACTAAATGTCAAGGGGAAGCTTTACCTTTACCTTTAGGGCCCCCAGAAGCAGGCACAGCAAATGACTATGCTCACAGCCATATCTTGAGATTCGTAATCTAAAAAAGGCACCCCTTCCAGGCTCTAGAAGAAATATACTTGCAGTATGTGTCATAGAATCATTAGAGTAAAAGGGTTGGAAAAAGCCTCTTAAGGCCATCAAGCCCAACCTCCTGCTCAATGCAGGAATCCAAGTCAAAGCAGATCTGACAGAGGGTGGTCCAATATTCTCTTCAATGCCTCTAGTGTTGGAGTGGTCACTATCTCCCAAGGTAGTTGGTTCCATTGTTGTACTGCTCTAACAGTTGAAGTTTTTTTCTGATATGCACCCTAAATCTGGCTTCCTGTAGCTTGAGCCCATTGTTATATGTCCTGCACTATAATTGTGTGTATAAGATATGCATATCCACCAAACTGTTATCCTTTGAAAAAGGAAGTATTCCTATGGAGGCTACTCTGTAGTCCTATCAGTTTAGGGAGGTGGCAAAGTATCTGATAATGAAGATTAACAATCTCTTTGAAAGGTCATGCTTTTGACCTGCCCTGCCACAGAGGATCTCCTGCAAGTTTAAATCTGTCTCTTCCTATACTTGTTCGTTTTAACCTTTCATGCCATTCCTTCTCCTCCCATCTCTCAAAAAACATCAGCTGTCATTTCTTTGTATATCTCTTGTGTGGTCCACTGCTCTTATGAAAATAAACCAGAGTGTTTGCTGCCAGCTCTTAATCTTCCCTGTATTGCTGTAAGTGAATGCTTTACATTCAAAGGGTTTGGAAAGAATAGGAGTAGTCTATTTCAAAAGCATCAGTTCAGGATGCCTTCAGATTAACTACAATGATTTGTTTACAATGCTTGTTGGAAAATTAGAGTTTTTAATTTGAACAAGAGCAGGTAGGACTGCTTTCCCCCCCTTTGGGGAGGTCCAAACCAAAACCTAATATGAAACAGATGGCTGTCTCCCCTTCTCCCTTTATTCTAGCATGTTGCACTTATTTTCTGTGGATGCCTTGCTATGTGTCTTATAGAGTATCTCCTAAAATCAGGACAAATTGACTTTTCTTGTGGTTTATGGGAGAGTAGAACTCTTCCTGTGAATGGTTCCATATGTCTTTCACCACAGCTGTTCCCATGTCAGTTTTGGAAGCTTTTTTGTGTGGCGTAAATAGCTATGTATCGTGAGCCTCCAGAAGTAGAGGTGGGGAGAGACAATGGGGTATTCTGAAACTTATGACTGACAATGCATCGATGGACTGATGCACACTGGCCAAATTGGTTTTGAGAAGGGCAGCTGTAAGGGCTAGTCCAGGTTTATGAGGGTTCTTGGCAAGGTGGCCACTTGGAGGACAGTCACGGCTGCCACTGGGAGCTCATGGTCCTTTCCCCACTTCATTCAAGGGGGAGGCAGCAGACGGACCACCAGCACCAATTGCAAGAGTGGGATAAATTTATGTTTAGGGCTACAGCTCCCAAAATCCACAATGGAAGTTTTCTTTAAGGTACAAATACTCATGAGTCCAGAGCTTGATATGGTCTGCCAGGAGGACTGAAATGAAAGGTGACTTGGGGATTCTGCTTGTAAAATGGGAAATAAGGAAGAAGGAAATTGATGCTCAATGCCTTGTCTTTCATGCCCTGAACCATCTGTATTCATGTTTTTAAAGTATGTTTCTCTTCCTCTCTTGTCTTCCTTTTTAAGCACAGTGAGATATTTATTAAGAATTTTCACTGTTTGACTGCCACAGGTAGCATCTGTCGGCAGCTCCTTTTCCACTTCAGTGTTTCCTCCCTTAGTACCACTCCCACAGCTTTGGTGACTCTTTCCTCTACAGGTCCTGTTCATCTCAATAAGCTTTCTGTACTTCAGGTACTGCTATGTGAATCAGATGCTGGCATTGCTTCCAGTTGGGAGTGTCTTTCTGATCTATCACAGATGAGGCACATGCTCCTCCTTGGGAGGAAAACAAGTTCCTTGCTGTACAGGTTCTCCAGTATTTAGCAGAGAAATGTAGCTATAATAACAACCCTAGGTTTCTTAGAATCCTAGAATAATTGAGTTGGAAGAGGCCTGTAAGGCCATCGAGTCCAGCCGCCTGCTCAGTGCATTAAGTTTACTGTCTTCTCTCCTTCCCCACAGTTCACTGAACTCAACTAGCTTTAAAGAGCTGAAATAAATGGTATAAATAAGGTATCAGCACAGTAATTGCATAATAATTATACTTGGAAGGTGCACACTTAACGCTGTAAAACATCTAGTAATTTTTGATGGTGAATCCCAGTAGGGTTGACTAGTTGGTTCCACCCCTGGTCTTTTTAGTAGACCTTGCCACAAGATGATGTGATGACTGCAAGCTTGAACAGCTTGAAGAGCAGAATGGACAAATCTATGGAGGACAAAACTGTCAGTGGCTACTAGTCATGGGGAATATATATTCCCCCCAGAATTGTGGACAGTATGCTTCTGTGTATCAGTTGCTGGAGAACACAAGCAGGACGAGTGTAGCTGCCTTCACATCCAGTGTCTCATGAACAGATTGCAAGGTTAGATTAGGTTGGACTTTGGTGCGATCCCATATAGTTCTTATTTTTAAGTATCTGTTGACCCTTGATACTAGGATGATCATTGAACAAGCTCTTCAGTCAACATAAAGGAGTGCTGATGCATCTATGGAGGCATTGTTATCCCTCCATAAGTACAGGCCTGGAGATGTAGCCGAAAGGTAGTTGGAAAGGTTCAAAGCTAAATGTACCGTATAGGGAACCTCTGAAAATATTCAGCAAGTGCTACTGGTTTGGAATAACGTATCCAGAGAATAACCTGGGATGAACCTGATTCATCATATTTTGCTAAGACTTGAAGATGATGCATAGATTCCTGATTTTTTTAATGAGTGTAATTTTAAATGCCTGACGTTGATTTAGCTCTATATTTAGTTGATCAGTGTAGGTGATGGACCAAATTTTTTGATACTCAACTCCCCCATGGATACTGAAAAGCACATACAGTAGCTTTTTGTTGTTGCTTAGTCGTTAAGTCATGTCCGACTCTTCGTGACCCCATGGACCAGAGCATGCCAGGCCCTCCTGTCTTCCACTGCCTCCCGGAGTTGGGTCAAATTCATGTTGGTCGCTTCAATGACACTTTCCAACCATCTTGTCCTCTGTCATCCCCTTCTCCTCTTGCCTTCACATTTTTCCAACATCAGGATCTTTTCCAGGGAATCTTCTCTTCTCATGAGATGGCCAAAGTACTGGAACCTCAGCTTCAGGATCTGTCCTTCCAGTGAGCACTCAGGGTTGATTTCCTTCAGAACAGATAGGTTTGATCTTGTAGTCCAGGGAACTCTCAACAGTCTCCTCCAGCACCACAATTTAAAAGCATAAATTCTTCAGTGGTCAGCCTTCTTTATGGTCCAGCTCTCACTTCCATACATCACTGCTGGAAAAAACATAGCTTTGACTATGCAGACCTTTGTCAGTAAAGTGATGTCTCTGTTTTTTAAAATGTTGTCTAGGTTTGTCATAGCTTTCCTCCCAAGAGGCAGGCGTCTTTTAATTTCGTGGCTGTTGTCCCCATCTGCAGTGATCATGGAGCCCAAGAAAGTAAAATCTGTCACTGCCTCCATATCTTCCCCTTCTATTTCCCAAGAGGTGATGGGACCAGTGGCCATGATCTTAGTTTTTTTGATGTTGAGTTTCAGACCATTTTTTGCACTCTCCTCTTTCACCCTCGGGTTCTTTAATTCCTCCTCACTTTCTGCCATCAGAGTGGTATCGTCTGCATATCTGAGGTTGTTGATGTTTCTTCTGGTAATATTGATTCTGGCTTGGGTTTCCTCCAATCAAGCCTTTCACATGATGTATTCTGCATATAAGTTAAATAACCAGGAGGACAATATACAGCCTTGTCATACTCCTTTCCCAATTTTGAACCAATCAGTTGTTCCATATCCAGTTCTAACTGTTGCTTCCTGTCCCACATATGGATTTCTTAGGAGATAGATAAGGTGGTCAGGCACTCCCATTTCTTTAAGGACTTGCCATAGTTTGCTGTGGTCCACACAGTCAAAGGCTTTTGCGTAGTCAATGAAGCAGAAGTAGATGTTTTTCTGGAACTCTCTGGCTTTCTCCATAATCTAGCACATGTTAGCAATTTGGTCTTGAGTTCCTCTGCCCCTTCAGAATCCAGCTTCTAGGAATTCTCGGTCCACATACTTCTGAAGCCTACCTTGGAGGATTTTGAGCATAACCTTGCTAGTGTGTGAAATGAGGGCAATTGTATGGTAGTTGGATCATTCTTTGGCACTGCCCTTCTTTGGGATTGGGATGTAGACTGATCTTTCCCAATCCTCTGGTCACTGCTGAGTTTTCCAAACTTGCTGGCATATTGAGTGTAGCACCTTAACCGCATCATCTTTTAAGATTTATATAGTTCAACTGGAATGCCATCTCCTCCACTGGTCTTGTTGTTAGCTTTGTCTGTAACTTTCCCTATCTTTCTTGCATTTTATTTCCCTTCTCTTCTCTGCTATTTGTAAGGCCTCATTGGACAGCCACTTTGCTTTCTTGCATTTCCTTTTCTTTGGGATGGTTTTTGTTGCTGCCTCCTGTACAGTGTTGCGAGCCTCCATCCAAAGTTCTTCAGGCATTCTGTTCAATAAATCTAGTTCCTTAAATCTCTTCTTCACTTCCACTGTGTATTCATAAGGGATTTGGTTTAGATTATACCTGACTACCCCAGTGGTTTTTCCTACTCTCTTCAGTTTAAGCTTGAATTTTGCTATAAGAAGCCAATGATCAGAGCTCCAGGTCTTGTTTTTGCTGACTGTATAGAGCGTCTCCATCTTTGGCTGCAGAGAACATAATCAATCTGATTTCGGTATTGCCCATCTGGTGATGTCCATGTTTCGAGTCGCCTCTTGCTTTGTTGGAAAAGAGTGTTTGTGATGACCAGCTTGTTGTCTTGACAAAACTCTAGTAGCTAACATGTAGCAAATGTGTTTTTAAAATTTGATTTATTAATTCCTTACTTGTATGGGAAGAGGAACTTTTTTCCACCACAACGCGCCCCCCCCCCCCCAGCCTTTCTACAAAGCTAATATGATTCCTGCCATAGATTCTCTGTGCTCATTTGCTGGAGGCATTCAGAAAACCTGGCCTGGATTCAAGGAATGGATTTGCCAGAATTTAAACTGCTTTGGGTTATCCAGGTCCATGGAATAGACACATCATAAATACTGTACTATGCTTTTAAAGTTTAATTTATTAAATAGGCAGAGTAAGACATAAACATCCAGGACACTTGGAAGAAGAATGCAAGTTGTATGCATGTGGTTATTGCAATGTAGTGTCAAACATATTCACCTTCTGGCAATCTTTGTGCTTTGAACCTTATGGTCTGATGCTTGCCACCTTCATCATGAGTGTTATTTCTGGACACCTAAGCCTCCTAAAAAATAAAATTCTAGATTCATGTGGAGCTTAGTAGTTTATATTTAATTCCATCCTTCAATGGTGTGCGGAACTTCTTCAACGTGGTTCTCCATGAATCCACACTAATGGGTTAAGTCAGCACTTGTGCTGGCCTCTCGGAATCTTCTAGAGCTGCAAGAGAAAAGTAACAATGTTCAGGTTGCCCTGCACTGAGCATGCTCAGCCCGCCAACGGCTCAGTTCCTTTTTTCCGCTTGTGAAAGTTGGAACCTCTCGGACTGAGCTCCTGTATTTTGGCTATTTTTCGTGTTTTATTTCGACCGGACTGGAAATCGTTGATCTGCCTGTTGTTGCCCTGACTTTGGACTGGATTTGACTTCGTTTTTTGCCTCTGGCGGCTTTACCTACTCCTCTTTTGGCCTATTTGGCCTCTTAGGCCACCCTCTGAGGCGCCACGCGCCAGTTGGACTTACCAATCAACGGTAATTGGCCACCTGCGGGGCGCCACGCGCCTGCCGGATTTCTTCAATCTTCTGGTATCCGGCGTCTTGGCCTACCTTCCTTTACCTGGGATTCCTGGTCTACTACCCTTCGCTACGTCAGTCAAAAGCTCCATAGCCTTCGAGACTCCCAGTCTACCGACCTCTACCAAGCCCAGCAAACGATCCGCTACTTGGGACTCCTGGTCTACTTCCATCTACCGGTTAGTCTATGCCTCCAAAGGACAAACCATCCCCGAGGAGAGGACCCTTTCGCCTCTGTACCGCCTGTTCCCGGAAACTTCCTTTCCAGGACGGACATTCTCTTTGCCTGTACTGTCTTGGAGAATCCCATTCGGTCTCCAACTGTCGACACTGCAAAAGATTCACTAAGGTGACTCTGAAGGCTCGGCAGCAACGTCTTAGGTATTCCCTTTGGAAGCAAACGTTATCGGCCTCGCAACCATCGGAAATGGAGGTAGCCCAATCCTCCTCCTCAGTACGGTCAGAGATCAGGGTAGTCCAGTCCACCTCATTGGATACCCTTATGGATGTTCCTAAGAAGGCTAAAGCCAAGTCCAAGACGAAAACCTCGTCCAAAAAGGTACTTACCTCAGCGTCGACTGGCTCCATATCTCCACCGAAGCCGGAACACCTGAAAAAGAAGAAACAAAAGCTGAAGGGAGCATCGACATCGAAGGAGGTTACTCTGGTAGTGCCTCCCATCTCCTCCTCACTCCCTTCTCCGTTCCTGGAGGACTCTTCGAGAGACCGAGAGTCCGCGTCGGAGCCTGGAGCCTCTCTTCCTCCACGACAAGAACCATTGGTCGTCGTCGAGAGGTCTCCCACGGCAAGCCAGATTGACAAAATCATCTCTGGCTTGACCGATGCGCCTCGGAGCCCAATTCTACCTGGGCAGGCGTCTCGATCCCGGTCGTCTACACCGGGATCGCTGGCTACTAAGTCTCCGACACCCTCCCCGAGTAGACCGGGGGAGCCGAATGTACCGGTCCCTCCTCGACGCCCAACGCTCGAGACCGAGGAGGACACTATCCCTAAGAAGCCTAAGCGCCATCGCAAGCGAAAGCGTACTGTGGATGGCGATAGGCGACGGAAACATCGACGTCGGGATTATTCTTCATCGGACTCCGATGACAGCCGTGAGAGACGGAGGTCTCGCCGCCGGCATCGGCATAAACGAGACTATACTTCCGATTCCTCTTCCACGTCGAGAGACCGACGACGTCGACGAAAGAGGACCTACTCTTCCTCCTCGTCTACTTCTACCACGCCGCCTCCAAAAAAGGGTCGACGTCGAAAGCGCCCTCTTCCAGATGACGAGGAGCGCGCTACTCCGGCAGAGGGTCGGTCTACCAAGCACGGTCTCCCGACGCCGATACCTGCTGACAAGCCCTCGGCGCCCTTGCCGAGCCCGAGTAGACCGTTACCCACTAAACCTCCCAAGCCTACAGAGGGCATACCACAGCCTGTCGCCCCTCGGCTTTTGGAGGAGGAGGATGCACCTGATTCGGTTTCCTCTTCTGAACACGAGGACGAAGGTACATCAGATGCCTCCTTGGAGACACCGGTACCAGCTGAACCTTTGGGGTCTGATGCGGCTGATATCCATCCGTCATCTCCATCGGAGGATTTTTCGTCCTATCCTCAGATGGTCGCAAGAATGGCTGCTACCTTGAGGATGGAGGTGGAGAAATCTCCTTCTCGTGAGGATGACCTCATCTTTGGGGACATTCACAAGGACAGGTCTCGTCCAGTTAGCCTTTCTTATGTGCCAGAACTCATGGATCTCATCACTGGCTATTGGGACCATCCAGCTGATTCTCCCACCTTTTCCAGGAGGACCGAGAACATGTATCGGGTCCATGGTCCAAAGACAGAGTGCCTTCTAAAACACCCAGCCCCTAATTCCCTTGTGGTGGAATCTAGTGCGGGACGTTTGCCCACTAAGGGTCATCCTACGCCAACTAACAAAGAAGGTAGAGACCTAGAGGTGCTCGGAAGACGGCTCTACTCAATGACCACCTTTGCCCTCAGAGCCCTCAACTACTTGGTGGCCATGGGGGCTTATCAAAAACAACTCTGGGCGAGAGTGCTCCCAGCGCTCCAAGTGGCACCAGAAGACATCAGGCAGGTGTGCCTTGACGCTTATGCTGAGGCACAGACTGTGTCTAAGCACCAACGTCTGGCTTCACGGCATGTGGCGGATGCCAATGCTAGAAATCTGGCATCTATCATCACGTTGAGGCGGCACGCCTGGTTACGGTCTGCCAACATCATGGATGACATTAAAGCCAGGATTAAGAACTTAGCTTTTGATGCCACTGGTCTTTTCAGTGAGAAAACAGATGAGAACTTGAAATCCCTCCACGAGAGTAAGAAAACAGCAAAATCTTATGCCATACAGCAACAGCCGAGGCCTTCAAAACCTCAGTGGCGTACCAGGCCTCAACAGCAGTCGTACCAGCAGGGTACAACCTCCACTTATCGCCAGTTCAGGCCACAACCGCCTGCAAGATCTTCTCAGGCTTCTTCCTCCGCCTCTAGTTTCAAGACACACAGCAAACGCCAGTCATTCAAGCCTTCTGGCCGGAAGTTCAAGCAATACCTTTGACTTCCCAGTCAGCGTCCGGATCCACCACCATCTGACTCGCCTTTCTCCTTACCTTCAGAACTGGTACAAGATCACTCGAGACACCTGGGTCTTGAAAATTATCAGCTCCGGCTACCGCCTGGAGTTTATAGAATTGCCTCCTCTAGGATGGGTCAGGCATACATCCTTCGACCCCGTCCTAGAGGAAGAGATTCTCACTCTGCTACAGAAGCGAGCCATCCAGAAGGTACCTTACAGGGACATCCGGAACGGGTTCTACTCCCGATACTTTGCTGTTCCAAAGAAAGACGGGAGTCTTCGACCCATACTGGATCTGAGGGATCTCAACACCTACCTCAATCCTCGGAAGTTCCGGATGGTTACTCTGGAAGGGATCGTCCACCTGCTCAAGAAAGGAGATTGGTTTGTAGTGGTGGATCTGAAGGATGCTTACCTTCATGTAACGATCCACGAGGCCTACAGAAAGTACCTTCGACTGATCTTCCAGGACACCATATACCAATTTGTAGCTCTCCCATTCGGCCTTTCCACCGCCCCAAGGACCTTTACCAAGTGTATGGCCCCGGTGGCAGCTTATCTTCGTCTCCAGGGGATTCAAATTTACCCATATATCGACGATTGGCTGATTGTGTCAAAGTCCAAACACCAAGCCTACCAGGACACTCATCAAGTTCTACAGACCCTACAGGCCTTAGGCCTATCCATCAATTACGAGAAGTCTCATTTACGACCCTCTCAAGTGATGGACTACATAGGGGCCAGGCTGGATGCTGTGCAAGCCCGCCTGTTCATACTTCCAGAACGTGCCCAGAAAATAAGAAAAGCAGTTCTAAGGTTCAAGCCAAAGAGAACAGTATCTGCAAAGTTAGCACAACACCTGCTAGGCCTCATGGCCTCAACAACGGCCACCTTGCCCCATGCGAGGCTCAAAATGCGCTCCCTACAATCTTGGCTGATGGCCCTGTTCAACCCTGTGGCAGACGGTCAGCACAAGCGCCTCAGGGTCACTCCAGAACTTGCAAGGCAGTTACAGTGGTGGCTCTTTCTTCCACATCTGCTAATCGGGAGACCCTTTCGTCCTCTACAACTCACCATACAGGTGACAACGGACGCCAGCCCGATGGGATGGGGAGCCCATTGTCTACATCACCAGATACATGCTCTGTGGTCCCCGCAGGAAGCATCCCTGCATATCAACCATCTAGAGATGCTAGCGGTGATAAAGGCCTTCAGGGCATTTCTTCCTCTTCTCAGAGGCACAGCTGTGCAGGTAGTAACGGACAACACCACCACGATGTACTACCTGAACAAGCAAGGGGGCACGAGGTCCAAGTCTCTGCTGTTTCTCACAGTACATTTCTGGGAATGGTGCTACCTGAGGCACATTTTTCCAGTGGCTATCCATGTGGCCACATCAGACAACCAATTGGCGGACGAACTCAGTCGTCGCCCGTTCCAATCCCACGAGTGGCAACTGGACCAAAAGGTGTTCACCACCCTTTGCCAACGGTGGGGACATCCACTGGTGGATATGTTTGCGACGCAACACAACACGAAGTGTCCACTCTATGCGTCTCGCGCGGGCAGGGGACAAGGCTCCCTCGGAGACGCGTTCATGGTACCATGGAAGAGAGGCCTCATCTACCTGTTTCCCCCTCTGCCACTCCTTCAGAGGGTCATAGTCAGACTACTACAGACGGGGGCAGAAGCAATACTAATTGCCCCTTGGTGGCCACGTCGACCGTGGTTCTCCACTCTGTCTCAAGCGTCAGTGGACAGGGTGACACTTCCATTGCAACCCAACTTACTCACTCAGAGCGGGGGGAATGTTCTTCACCCAGACCTCGATGCACTCCACTTGACTGCGTGGAGGATTTCCCGTCATTGACAGAGGTCATCGACAAGGCACGGAAACCTGCCACTAAGTTGCTTTACAGCTACAAGTGGAGAAACTTTCTTAGATTTGCTCAGGAACGTGGCCTACATCCCTCACCTGTGGCCTTATCAACTCTACTGTTATACCTTAGGCATCTTTTTGACTTCGGCCTGTCTAAGTCAACGCTGAAGGTTTACGCGGCGGCCATAGTGGCTTTTCAACCTACGGGTTCAGAGTCATCCAGATGGTTCTCTCACCCAACCCTTAAAGCCTTTTTCAAGGGACTTGACAACATGCGGCCTCCAGCTAAGAGACCAATACCTCAGTGGTCGCTACAGACTGTCTTGCATTGTCTTACGAGGCATCCTTTCGAACCCATGGCCTCTTGTGACTTGAAATTCTTGTCCTTCAAGACACTGTTCTTGGTGGCCATTACTTCGGCCAGGAGAGCTAGTGAGTTAGCTGCCCTACGTGTAGATCCTCCTTATTTACAGTTTTTTAAGGATAAAGTTGTCCTTCATCCTGATGTCACGTTTCTGCCTAAGGTTGTCTCTACCTTCCATGTTAACCAACCATTGATTTTACCAACCCTTTTTCCCAATGCACTTACGGAAGTTGAACGCATGCTCCATGCTTTAGATGTTCGTAGAGCACTGGCCTATTATGTCACCAGGACTAAAGATTTCAGAAAGGCCCACAGACTGTTTCTATGTTTTTATGGGCCCCGCAAAGGTTCTCCTGCTTCCTCCTCTTCCCTCTCCAGGTGGCTAGTCTCTACCATTTCTCTGGCATATGAACTGCTGCAGAAACCTGTGCCGGAAGGTCTCAAAGCCTATTCCACTAGAGCCATGGCTACATCTACAGCCCTGCTAAGGGGAATCGACATCCAAGAAATTTGTTGGTCTGCTACTTGGTCCAATGCTTCTACCTTTGTTACCCACTACAAGTTGGACCTTCGGGCTAAAGCAGAGACCAAATTTGGAAGGGCTGTTTTGACTTCACTGCTTCAGTGACGGCCCACCATCCTGTAAGTGTGCTTGCTAGTCACCCATTAGTGTGGATTCATGGAGAACCACGTTGAAGAAGGACAGGTTACTTACCTGTAAACATGGTTCTTCAAGTGGATTCTCCATGAATACACACGTCCCGCCCGGCCTCCCCACTTGTCCGTCACTGAGGAGTGTTCTGGGTTCCAACTCTTCACATGGCGGACAGGGGGAACTGAGCCGTTGGCGGGCTGAGCATGCTCAGTGCAGGGCAACCTGAACATTGTTACTTTTCTCTTGCAGCTCTAGAAGATTCCGAGAGGCCAGCACAAGTGCTGACTTAACCCATTAGTGTGTATTCATGGAGAATCCACTTGAAGAACCATGTTTACAGGTAAGTAACCTGTCCTTTTTTTGTGCTAGACTTTCATTCCTCCCTGAGCTAGCATGAATCCTGCTGAAGATTCTCTGTGCTCCTTTGCTCTAGGCATTCTGAAAACCTGTCCCAGACCCAAGGAATGGATCTGCCACAGTTTAAATGGTTTCAGGTCATCCAGTTTCATTGACCACAAGTGACTACAGTTAAGTGAATCAGTGGATACTGATCTCGTGGATGCAGGGGTCCTACTGTACTTTCTGTCAGAACTGGATGAAATATGCAGTGGTCCTAGTCTCCTGGGAGAAGGTTGCACCTGCAAAATTGCAGACAGATTGGTGCAAGATTTTGTGTGTGTGTGCTAGTGTTACTTTGCTTCAAATTTTGACACACAGACAACAACACCTAACATCACTCGTCCATTTTGGAATGCTTTGAACTCTGTGTTCTTTTCAGCATATTTTTATTCAGAAGAGTTGAGGAAGGCAGAATTTCTCAATGTTTCATATAACGATTATATGCTTTAAGTGATTAATCATGTTCTCCTGGGATCTAGAACAGACTAGTTTGAGAAATTGCATGTGTGATGCTTTAAAGTGTAAGTGTGTATGTGTGTGTGTGTGTGTGTGTGTCTAAAACTCTGTGAAATATAAGGCAACATGAGTCTTAACTCTGGTTGAAGCATTTTCATCCTGTTATGCACCCAGCCTTCTAACGAAAGCTGTTTCACGATGTCTATCCTCATTAATCTGTTATGACTTGCCATTTGAAACAATGTACTATGTAATTAACATCTGTTAATGTCCCTCACCTCTAGGCACTCTGCAGTAGACTCTAGTCCAGTTGCCAGGTGTTTTAGAATGTGGAACATGTTGGTTCCTTGCTCTTCGCTATGCCCATCTGCAATGTTCTGACATGCACTACAGGCTGCGGTCTCTGGAGACCCTCTGATCTTCCTTCCCCCCTGTGTAACCAAAAGGCCAGCTTCCAAATCCCAGGAAAGGGGCCATTTGTCAGGGATGAGCTTTAGGCAGCTGGCAGAGTTGAGCCAGGAGCCTGAAACCAGGAACTAGTGATTGCATGAAAGAGTTCGCGCCAAGCCATTGCTGCCAGGAGTCATAGCTAGGGAGTCTGTTGGATGCCAAGGCCTGCAAAGCTGGCCATGAAAGCAAGGGACAAACCAAGCCGGGAAGCTCAGTGGGTGGGAGGGCAGGAGGCTTCAGGATAGGGAACTCTTACAGAAGCATATGTTATCCAGGAAGAATTAATGATAGATCTGAGTCAGTAGACCCAGACTGGAAGGATGAGGCAGTCTACACAACGAATGAGGTTTTCTAATGGGGCAGCCATGAGCAGAACTGAAGGTTTCCATTTTCGGAAGTTTCCATATTGGAATACATTTTTCTACCTCTTGTGCAGCAATGAGCACCCACCTCCAAAATGTATAACGGAGGTGTGTGTCCGCACACACGCATGCTTTTGACTGCATAGGGGAGTGAATGCACCCCTATGGCAGTCATACACCACAAGCCAGATACAGGATCATATTCCCTGACATCACTGGAGTCTCAGCAGGAGCATGGGTGTAGCTTTTCTGCTTGAAATTTTAGGTAGAAGCCAAGATCTTTTTGCACCATTCTTCCTCATTGTGGCTCCCTTGCTTGCATGGCAAAGGTGGAAGGGGGATCAAAGCCCGGTTCCCAGTTGAAGTGCCAGCTGGAACATCTTTATGTAGCAACTTGAGGATGCCAAGGGGACAGGACTACGCTGGAAATAAAGACGTGGGGCGTCATAGAATAATAGAAGTATAGAGTTGGAAGGAACCCCAAGAGTAATGGAGTCCAGCTCCCTGCTGAAGCAGGAAATCAACAGGAGGAGCATCGCTGGCAGAGAGCCATGGAAAAATTGTCCAACAAAGAAAAGGCCATGACCTTCCAAGGCAGCCTATGCCATTGACAAAAATCTGGGAGTTTGTTGTGACAGCTGCCATCAAGGGAATTTTCTTCATAAGCCTTGGGTTCATGTTGATACGGTACGTCGCCCCTTTTCCTCATCCAACATGGCCACAACAAGGCGTTTGTACATTTCAATTTCCATACTTGATTAATTGTGGCTTTCTGAGTCATCTGAACGTAGCATACTGTGTTTACCAATAACGATGGTTTGTAAGATGGTTTCATAGCTCATGACTTGACATTGGCTTGTTTTATAACAGTCGGTGTTGTTGACACACTGGCCTTGTTTCCATAGCTTAGGTGTTGTGTACAGACAGACAGAACCATTTCACTCTCCCCACAGTCACACTAGAGGAAGAAAGAAACAGTTAGACAAAAAAACCCATACCCAAGATTTACACAGACCTATTCTGATCACAATAAACCATGGTTTACTGTGATGTTTGACCTCAGCTACTGCAAACTGTGCCTTACTTATTTGCTTTCTTACAAAGACAGTATCTCAGTTTACTCAAATTATGTACAGGAAAAATCTTTCCTTCCTCCTGTTCCCATCCAAAGTGGTAGATAGCCTTCTTTTTAAGAAAGAAAAGCTTGCAAAAGTGGCCCTTTCTCAGATTCAGGTCCACTGGCGATGACTGGCACTGCTGCTCTTGAGCAGTAAAACATATGTGCTTGATTTGCTCTGTGGAGCATTTCCCCTCCCCTTTCCCCTCTCTTAAAAAAGGGAGGAAAAAACATATCAGATGTTGTATGAACAAAGATATGGAAATGTGAGAAGAGGGTAGCATCTGGAGGTTTTCAAATTTGAGACCAAAGCCTGTGTGTTTCTTTTGCTGTTAGAAGAGTGAAAATCTGTTAGCTGTCATTTCCCATCTTGTCACTTACAGGGTTGGCATCTTGCAGGATATTCCACTAGCTGTTTCTGTTTTTCAAGCTCAGTAGACAGATGGTGGGAGCTCTTTGCTATTTCTCCCATGTTCTAAATATCTTGCTTGTGTTCTACCTCTTATCCTGTTAGCTGAGCGGGAGATAGGTAGGTAGATAGGGAGAGAGGGAGGGAGAGAGGGAGGGAGGGAGGGGTGTGGAGCAAACAAGCATTCAAAAAGGTTTTGAGGCAAAAGCAGTTTCAGAACAATCCACAAGAAAACGAGAAAACTAGCTATCCTAAGCTAATACTTTCATTCTATCAGAACTTCAGCGTACTTCTAGAGGATATGCAGTTTAGTCAGCAGATGAGCACAGCAATCTCCTAAGAGATTACTAGGCTAACTAAGTAACTTCCTTCTCCATTTTTATACCCATCATTCTCAACCAAAAGTAATTTGCAATATCCTTAAATTGGGCAGTTTGGATTCAGCATAACTCTAGCTAGCCTATTATTACCAAAACTACCCCTCAGCCATCTTGGTTAGTTAGGATTGTGTTCTTAGCTAGAAGAACCACTCAGGTACCCTTTCCTTTCTGGTGTGCTTTATGACTCTGCAGCAGAATGGCTAAACTAAATAATCCTCCTGAGCCAAGGCTGGCTGAATCATTCTTGAAATGAACTGAGTTCGAGCACTAAAGGAGAAAAATTGAGTCAAGAGCCTCAATGGGATGAAATTTATTTGGGGGTAGTTCCAGTTCCAGTTATTAGTTCCACCTAGACTCACTCAATCAATGGGCCTTAAGTAACTCTTGACTTAATCAATCCTATTAATGTCATGGGTCTAATCTGTTTGGGATTATGACTGGATTTAGTCCTTAGGTTTCATTTTAATGCAAACTAACTTAATTTGCACTTCCTAAAATAAAGACTGAAATAAAACACACTTATCTGTGGGTTGTTTTGTGTGTTGTTGTTTTTTTTACATTTCTCTAAGTTTTGCAGAGTAAGAAGTGTACAAAAAGGTGTACATTGGCATAGAATGGAGAAAATGTTTGCAAATAATGTATATTTTAAGGAAACCTATATACCTAAGTCTCTCTGTGTACCTAAATATATACCTATAGACCTTATACCTAAATACCTAACCTCTCCTATTCTCTGCATATGTGTGAAATAAATTCCAGACAAATCATGTAATTCTTAAACTAGAAAGGACCCATGGGTCATCAAGGTCAACCCTCTTCAGAAAATCCATATAGTGACATATGCCCCCCTGAACATCTGTTTTACCATCTTTGCTGTCCTGTCCTGTTGTCCCATGAAGCTTGTAGCAAGAGAAGGACAATACATAGTAACTTCATGAAGTGGAGTGAACAACATTGTATAGTGGAGTATCTTTGCTGAGAAGACCTTTTATTTTATTTTATTTAGTTGTAATCTCACTAGATAGCTCTGAGCAAGTTTTTTCCCCTCTGGGGAGCATGTCTGACCTGCAAGTGAATTTCCCCTCAGGGAAACTAGTTGTGGGTTTATGACTGGGTTGATACTGATGCTACTACCATGATGCTATTCTGGAGGCTTTCTTCTTCAGAGGAATTGTCCAATGTTCCCAAAGGATTAAATAGGGACAACTGGCTTATCTTTTTGGGAGGTAAGTGATGCTACCGTGATTTCTAGTTCTCTTGGCTTCATCCTTGATCCAGCTTCAAGTTTTCCATGGGAGCTTCAAACCAGGGATATAAATCCTTGTCTCTCTCATTCTTGAAGCCAAGGATGAGAGAAACTGCAAAATTATTTCCTTCGTCCTCTGAGGGGGCAAAATATTTGGTGGCGGTATTGTCAAGACAAAAGGATCATGAAAACAGAACTCCACAAAATAACACTTCGATGCAATTGATGCTTTCATACCAATAATGCTTGCTTCCGCAAAATGATGATGGTTGCTCCTTTCTTGCATGGGCTTTGGAAGAAGCTGAATGATCAGAAGGGACTTCAGTGTTACTTCCCGCAATTAGTCCGTGCGGATATGCATTTTATTTCTCAAAAGGAAAAAAAGAGCACTCGTTTGTCACAGAGAGTTAGCACAAGCTGTAGAGACCTTGAGCTGGCTGGATAGCTCAATTACTTCAGTCTCTGGCTGCAGAGCCAAAGGGTTGTGAGTTCAATTCCCCATGGTGCCTCTTGTGAGTAGAACCAGCCTGTGCAGCCTTGGGCAAGCTGCACATGCCCAGAGTTGCCCCCAGATGAAGGGAATGGTCAACCACTTCTGGCTGTTCTCTACCAGAAAATACAAACAGACAAAAAACAACCCTTAAAAGGGGTTTCTATAAGTCAGAATTGACTTGACAGCACATGATTATTCATTGTTATATAGAGACCCTTCTTTTTAAAAAAGCACATATTGACTCACCTTAAGGCCAAGAATCTTACAGGACTGAGGGCTTTTCATTGAGACAAGTTGAAAAATCTTAAATCAACAAGAGCAAAGCATCTAGCAGGTTGTTTTTGTTTATTTCTTTGTTTTGCACTCTATTCCATTTTTTAAAAAAGACAATTGATCCAAATTTTGTTCCAAATACAGGAAGTTAAAAAAAAGACAGAAGTTGCACAATTCCTTTTAATTGGGATCATCAGCTGGGTCTCTTTGTCCTTCACTGTAAGGCAGGTTCAGATGATGTTCCTTCTCAGCCATAGCTGGTGAGCTGCAGGGCCAGGTTTCCAATTGAGGGTTTTTTTTCCTGATAAACAGAGATTACAATCTTATTATGTGCTTTGCATTGAATTGCCACCTCACTTCTCATTTTGCATTCTGCCCACGCATTCCGCCGTTCACTTCTCTTCTATTCCCCTTTGCCCACTTTTGTTCCTCTTTTCCAGACACCACACTTCAGAAAGGATGCAGGACGGCAATTTTGTGATTGCCCGTTTTTTAAATATATATGTTTAATTAGGAAAAGGGCACAGTCCGCCCCCAAGGGACTGATTTTCTGCCATGATCAGATCAAGGAGGCCAGCAGCTGCTGGAATGGGAAAAGGTCACCCAGTCACGTTGGTTGATGAAAGAAGGGGAGAAGCTGTCATCTCGGTCCTTGCTGAGTTTCTCTGGCTGACGGGCAGCCCTGACACACTCACTGAGTGCTACCTTGACAAAGCAAAGCTGTCAGTTCTGGCATCCATCACTGCTCCTCGCCCTGTGCCCTGTGTCAACGTCATCTTTAGATGGGGAGCTTTCTGGAGTGCAAGATGGTCGACATGGCAACATGGGGCAGAGCCAAAGCCGATCGCTGTCTTCAGAGAGCAATGGCTTGCTGAGTTGAATAGTGCATTATAATCCAGTTCTTCTGATCTGGAGACTTTCTGTCAAGGGGGTGGCGGGAGGTCATATTAAATGAAATATTTGAAATAATGCCGCAGAGATAACAACTGTGAAAGACCAACACAAAGGGTCTCAGGGAGAGCAGCCTTTGGCTTAAAAAGAGGGCACCCTTGCTGATCCAGAGGTTGGGGGTTGTATTTCATAAGGTTGATCTGGAAATCGGAGTTGTCAAGCATCAGGCTCAGTGGGTGGCTGTGGAAGGACTGTTCAGACCTACAAGGGACGGTGGCCAGAGGAAACAAGAAAGAAATAGAAGGGGATTATTAGCGCACCCAGAAGTTTGCAAGTTTGTAGGTTTCGCAGAAGAGTAGCAGAATCATTAAGGAAAGAAACAGTAAATTTTTTTTTAAAAAGACACTGATAAAAGCTCTAACCAGGATTTTTGAAAGGTGAGGTAACACAAACATAAACCCCTGTCTCAATCATCCTTATAAGCAAAACTGAGTGTCAGCTTCTGCTGAGCACCAGATTCTGAAAAGTGCTCTGTTAGCGTGTTCAATGAATGTGCATGCAAAGTACCTGTGAACTCTTGCTGTTAAAGTCCTGGAAGGCAAAGCCCCACATCTTCACTGCGAATTTGGCCCTAGGACGTTTAGAACAATAGTTCGCAAATTGGGGTCCCCCAATGTTCTTGGACTGCAATTCCCAGAAGCCTTCACCACATGCTGTGCTGGCCAGGCTTTCTGGGAGTTGTAGTCCAAGAACATCAGGGACCCCAGTTTGAAAACCACTGATTTAGAAAAACACTTGAGCAGGCTAGAGATGAGAAAGAGAGAGTTGTCTTCAGAACCTGATGCATCCCAGAGCGGTATCTTTTTGGTTCTACATGATTTTCATTTCATTTCATGTAAACTGCCCTGAATAGCGATCTCACTAAGTGCTTCATTTTGCTTCAGCAAAACAGGTGACTGTCCACCTCCTTCCCCTTGTCCCCATTAACCTCCCTACCTGGTTCGGCCACCTCCTCCTCCTCCTCCTCCATTGTCTTCCAGGAGCTGGTCCTCTTGTCTGTGTGCATGCAACCGCCTATCGGCTGAAAGGCAAGGGTTTTTAGAGGTCAAAATAAGGCAACTCCCAAGAGTGCTTACGGTCTGGGATCCCGTTTTGCTGAACCAAAATGAAACATGCAGAAACAGCTGGCAAAGCTTGTTTTCCAGGGGCGGGCAGAGGCGGTAAGTTCCCCTCACCCCAAGCACCAACCGGGAAGATGAACCACGGACTGGTTCGTTTTTCTGGGGGTTCAGAGGTAGCTACAAACTGCAAACCATCGCAAACTGCCCGTTTTCTGGTTTTATGCCCATCTCTAATTCCATCAATTCTGTGGGCCCAGCCCTAGTTGCAATTTACTACGCTAAGTAACAGGATTTCAGCCTCTGTTTGGCCAACAGCCCCACCCTTTCCCCCAAGCCAAAATGGATTCTTTGCCACTCGTCTTTCTCCTCATCCATCTGCTCCTAACTTTAAAAGTGTGTCATTTTAATGACCTCGCTGTTTTAGATGATAAGATATTAATAGATGTCTCCTTGCCCTCTGGATCTCTTGCTGACGGGCCTTTGGAAGTTGTCTACTCGTCCGAGGCAAATCTGATGAGAGAAGATAGATTAAAATTAAGCCAAGTAAACAGCAGCATGTAAATAGATCTGTCCTATTAGCTTTGTGAAAACAGTCTGTTAATTAACCTCTGAGTCCCATCATGAAAAGAAAAAGTAAGCCTTTTTTTAAAAGGGGGGAGGGAGACACTGGCATGAACTCCAGGCCATGCAGAAATAAGGAAGAAATAAGAATCCATTTTTTTCCAGGATGTAAATTAGATTTGTAGTTTAGTGCGATTGATTCTGTTGAGACTAAATTAATCACAGTGCTTAATCGCTGTATCTTTTAAATATAGCAGTCATGACTGAACAGAGGGGAGGGGGAGTGGAAAGGGAAAGAAGAAAAATTACATCTGTGAAGCTTTTAATTTTTTAAAAAATGCACACTTCGGTGGTGCTAAGGAAGAACTGGTAACCAGCAGAAGGAGCAACAAAACCATTAATGCAGTGATGGCAAGGTGGAAATTTTACACCAGTAGGCCCATTGCCGCCCTCCAAGTCATGCCGGAAGTGGTTCAAAGGCCAGTCCCAGGATTATAGAACCTCATGTGAGGGTTTTAGAGGTCAAAATAAGGTAACTTCCAAAAGTGCTTAATCGTTTTCACCCTTTTTCTCCTGTGATTTTAGTGTCTATGCCGCATTCAGTGTCAAAGAGCAGAATGTTCATTCACCCACCATTAGAGATGGACGTGAAACAAACCATGATCCAAGAACCCAGGTTTGTTCATGGTTTGTTTCATGACCCACTCTGGGATCCCCGTTTTGCTAAACCAAAACAAAACACCGAACTTGTTTCTCTTTGGCGTTTCGTTTTCTTAGGCAAAAGGGGATGCCCACCCACTCTGTTCCCACTGCTCCTGTTGCTTCCGCCTCCCTGCTCCTGCCACCACTGATATGGGTGCCACCCTCAGAGTCAGCAGGCCCACCTTCCCTGCCAGGAGCCTGCCATTGCCTCTGAGCATGCACCTGGGGCAGTGGAGCCAGAGGAAGCAGGAGCATGAATGGAAAAATGAAACGCAAACTGGTTCATTTTTCCAGTTTGGAAACCATCACAAACCACTGATTTTTCCGGTTCATTTCCACCTCTCTCCCCAGCTCCCACACACACCCCTGACTTTGTAGTGCACTAATTTGGGAGTTACCAGGGTTTGGGAACAAAGCAGGATGTTGAGCACCAGAAATGTGACTCCTTGATGCACAAGTCCTGGCATTTTTGCAAAATCTGGAAGAAACCCTCGTTTGCCGTGCCTCCATAACCTTCATGGGCCCTTCACTTGTGACATCACAAGGACTCCCTCCCTACTCTGAGGTGGCCATCCTTACCAAATCAAATTAATATTTCTTAAGTGGGTTGAAAAAATCATCAACATAGTGTGTTGTTGTGAGCAGATGGCTTGGCCTCTCTTGAAACCTTGGCAAAGGTGCTTCACCTTTAAACAGGCTTTGATCAGCAAGCCACGCTGATCTGGCATCTGCAGAAGCTGCTGTATGTCTGCTGCCTGGCCTTCGGTGGTAGAGAGCTCCTCTGTGGTCCATTTTGTCTTTCACTGCTTCTGGTGCTGAGATGTTGCTTTATTTGTTCCCAGTTGTAATATTTTACGACAATGATTTAAACAATAAAAAAACACCCTCCCTACTGGTGATAGGTCATAGTTTCTATGTAGATTTCCACCTCTGAATACACAAGAGCCTACAACTTTGTCTGTCAGAATTGTTTTACATTATTGTTTGAATTTACCTTCTTTTTATATGAGAATGTACGTACGCCAAGCCCTCCTGAGTTTGATTTTTATCATAGAGAAGAAGGTCATCAGTGCTCAAATTAATATTAATCTTATCCTGCCAGGTTTCTTTGATTTTCTTCCTTTTGGAAGAATAGCTTTACATGTAGTGGCCAAGGTGCTGTGGATACACACTCCCTGCGTTGCCCCCCAGCAGTTCTACCTGATTTCAAACTGATCCTCAGGTGGTAGGCAGGTTGGTAGCCTAATGTGAAAAGACAGGTGTTCTCTCCCCCCCCCCGGGTTGTTGCTCTTGAGATTACTGGGTTGTGCAGATAAAATTCCCCTTAGCCTTTGGCACCATGAGTGTCCCTGAAGTGCTTTCTCTCTGTACTCCTTTGATCCTTCTGTAGAGAAATTACATGTCATAGCTCCCGGCCTCTATCTTGGATATGCCTCAAAAATATTTTAGATAGAAGTAGGGAGAGAGAGAAAAAGAGAAACCAATCTCTGATTAAATGTGCAACATTTGACCTAATTCTCGTTGGAGGGGCAGGTTTCCATCTGGACTCTACTATTCGAGCTGCAGACAGATATTGAACATGAGGGGATTTTCCTTTATACATTTAAAAAAAAAACTAGCAAGTTTTATTGTTACCACAGCTCTCTTTATGACCAATTTGACAGTCCCAGGCTTCCCACAGGACTCTTTGATGTTTCTGCTATAACAAACTGACACAACCTCATATATGTACATAGATACATACACACATGAGAGCCAACATGGTGTAGTGGACGGAGTGTCAAATTAGGACTCGGGAGACCTGAAGTTCAAATTTTCCTCAACCATAGAAACTCCCCCAGTGGTGGTAACGGAAAACCACCCGTTGAACTATCTTACGTATCTTGAAATTTTTGTGCCCTTTGTTTTGCAATGTCCCAAACTGTGTTTGTTTACAATAAGGATGTGCATTTTGGATTTTTTTTCCTGGACTACAAATCCCATCATTCTCCTTTCTAGGATCCCACCTGAAGTATCTAGACCTTTTAAGATGCTGGGAAGACCAGGTGGTTGCTGGGAAGCTTCCTTATATTATTATTATTATTATTATTATTATCATCATCATTATCATCTTAGACTGTTATCTTTAAAATATGCATGGACCGGACAGCCCTTTGAACTGTGGATTGTTGCCCAATGCAAGGCTTTGAGACTTAGCTGGGCCTAACTACACTCAATCTTCCTGTTCCTGCCCCTGTGCAAGCTGGGAAGTTTTTTAATGACAGGAAGCTAGAGAGAACTAGGCCAAGCTGAACTCCAAAGCGTTCCAGTTTGAACCTTTCTTCCACATTTAGGTGTCCATATAGTGTGTGTAATTCAGGTAGAACTCCCAGAATGAGGAATTATGGGATTTGCAGTCCAAGAATTTTTTTTTAAAAAAACACCCTCCCTACTGGTGATAGATCATAGTTTCTATGTAGATTTCCACTCTGAATACACAAGAGCCTACAGAACTTCCAAGCTTACCTGTATCCCTACCTTGGAATTTTTTGGGGGGAAGGAGGGGGGACTCAACCTTCTCCAACTTCCTGAGACTCCCCAACAGCACAGAGGCAATTTTGTCCCCCCCCCCAAATAATAGCAAAACACATCTGGGATGGGTCGTTTCCAGTTTCAACTGAATGCCTTTCTTTGGGCTAAAACAGGTCTGTTGTATGCAAATAGAAAATCTTTCCCTTCCCAAAGGTTTCTGGGGATGGAACTGGCCCATTTGGGGACCAGTTTTCATTTCTTCAGCTTCTGAGGGGGGTATATAGGGCAGCATGCAACCCAAGGGTCCCACTTTGCCCACCCCACCCCATTATAAGAAATATAACATGGCTGCAATAACATTTGAGTTTCCAGATTCAGAGGAACACGACAGGCTCTGCTATCTCTAGGGAAACAAGAGGACAAAAGAAAGTCAAAGCTGGAATCACACAACACAAAGAAAAACAAATTAAACCAAAGTTACTCCTTGTCACTCAGAGGCACTGGCGGGGAGGGTTTGCAGCTGTTCTCCCCAAGAGAAGACAGACTCTCCTATCGCGATTCTGTATTTCAGGGGAAGTTATAGAATGCGACCTCGTGTTATAATAAGTGTCTGGAAAAACCAAATGCTTTTACTGACAGCTGCAGCTTGGCTTCCTCTTTTTAAAAAAACTCTGCACTATAGAAACCTTCATCTGGTGTTTCAAGAAAATTGGCAAAATAAATGTCAAAAATTATTAAACATATTAGACTAGACAAATGTGACAGTGACAAAATCCTCTTAAAACATGTAGCTAAATGGAATATACAAAATGAATTAACCAAGAGAGTAAAAACTGGAGATGAGCATGAACCAGAAAAACGGCAGTTGGTGAGGATTCGTGGGTTCATGGCTACCCACAAACTACTTGGAAGATGATGTGTGGTAGTGGTGGCATCTAGTCGGAGATCACCAAGAGGCTGCAGAAAAGGGGGGGGGGGTGAGCAGACAATCTTAGTTTGCCAAAGTATTCTCCCTTCTTCGTTTAGTTGAGGCCAAGTGGGAAAACAAAGATTGGCCTCAAGTTTGAGGCAGTCCAGTCTTCCATCTGAAGGGCTGGCAGAAGTTAACCTTCCTTTCGGAGGTCTTTTCTGTTTCAAGGGCTGTGAAGTCCAAGTCTTACTTAGAAATAAGGAGCAATAAGAAGGAGGATCAAGGACCTCGACTTTGTCTATTCAGTACATATTTAGCCTCAGGCATCACCATTCACCTTGGTTGAGATATCTTGTAATTCTGTACACATACATTTTTTGAAAGGTACCTATGCATTTAAATTATAAATAGTGCATCTAATTTGGCATTTGTATATGTAAAGTAGCATACAGTAGGACCCCCATATCCACAAGGGATCAGTTCTAGCACCACCCTCACTCTCTCGTGGAGGCTGAAAAATGTGGATGAGAGCAAACACTGTTTCTCTAATAAATGCTATACATTGCATGATCTCTGCCTCCCTCTGCTGGCCTGTTCTGGTAACTTCATTTTATTCTCTCTCTCTCTCTCTCTCTCTCTCTCTCTCTCTCTCTCTCTCTCTCAATGAATCATTGGATAGCGATCCTGCGGATAAGGGAGTCCTACTGTATTGCATGGAAGGAGGATCTTGGAATTGTAGTAATTGGCTGAATATAAGCCAACAGTGCAATGTGGCTGCAAAAACGTAAATGCCTTTTTTGGCTGCATTAACAAATGTATAGTCTCCACATCCCATGAAGTACAAGTCCCCCTCTGCTTGGCACTGATCTGGCCTCGTCTTGAGTACTCTGTCCGGTTCTGGACACCACATTTTAAGAAGCATGCTGACAAACTGGAACAAGTCAGAGGAGGGCAACAAGAAAATCAGGGAAGTGAAAATCAAGCCCTTATGAGGAAAGACTGAAAGTACTGGACATGTTTAGCCTTCAGGAAATAAGACTCAGGGCTGATTTAATAGCACTTCTCAGATACTGGAAAGATTATCATACAGAGGAGGGGCAGGATCTGTTCTTGATCATCCCTGAGTACAGGATATGCAATACTCAGTTCATGTTACAGGAAGCCAGCTTTAGGGTGAATATCAGGAAAAACATCTTAACTGTTAGAGCAGTACGACAATGGAACCAATTACTGGGGGAGATGGTGAACATTCCATCACTGGGGGCTTTCAAGAGGAAACTGGACAAGCATCTGTCGGACCTGCTTTTTGGATTCCTGCACTGAGCAAGAGTTTGGACCTGATGGCCTTATAGGTCCCTTTCAAATTCATTATTCTGTTATTATTATTTGTCTATATATTTTCTCAAAATATCCATCATCCCAGTAATTGTATAAAAAACCCAGGAAGTATACAAGGGTGCTGATATGTTTTGGTCCATACATTCCTCCAGCAGATGCAAATTATTTTAGTTTATGTTATGTTTTGCATAGAATGAATTATTCAGGCATTTAATAGCTGATGCTTGTGAGAGTCTGTGGTTTACGTACCTGGTTGCAAAGTCAGCCTGAAAACACTGCATATTCTTACATCAGGCTATCTGTGTTTAGGGAGCTGCTGAATTTTGAAGAGCAGAAAAGCTGTCCAGTAGCACCATCTGCAGGCTGTTAGAGAGGATCTTATTTTCTGTGCATCTCAGGCAGGAGGCAGAGAGAACTGAAAAGTGGAAGTTGCACAATGAACATAATAAGAAAATTGACCTAGTAAAAATTATTGGTGGAGTTGACAGAATTGTGTATGTTCTGTTGGTCATTTGGAAATCTGCACTATTCTCCAGTGGTTAAGGCATCTCATGCTGCCTACTCAGAGTAACCATCTAAAAGTTACTACTGTATGATATGATATCCATTCATAGGCCTACGCCCACTGGCTCAATTCCTGGCCTCTCAGCCTCAAGAAAACTTTGGGTATGGGTTTCCATAAAATGTAGATTTGCTCTGTGTGTGTGTGTGTGTGTGTGTATGGATTTATAAAAACAATTATTCTAATGTGAATGGAAAGTTTCTTTTGGAAAGACACTGACCTGCATACTGTACTTTTCTGCTCAGTCTATTGACTACTGCCAACTATTTTTTCCATGAAACTTTTATTAAAGTACATCAATCATACAGCACTTACATAAATGTATAAAAGTGAACCACAATCAGACTTACATTCAGCCGACAATGCAATGGGCATTCTTGTCTAATTTCAGACTGTTTGAACCCATTTCGATTTGATTTAGGAGTGAGCATAATTTTGCCTAGTGCCAAATATGAGCGGGCACTTTGAAATCGCCTGATCTCCTTTCTTAGGAGTCTTTATCTTTACACTGACTGGATGAGTCTTTAAATCGAAGGTCACCTGTAAGATGGAACAGATGGGAACAAATATGAATGTGGAATCTCCCATCTTGGATCCGACTCCCCTCAAGCCCCTGCTGGGCTTCTAGGTTCCACATTCACCCCTGGTTTGAAAAGAAACATTTTGTTTGGGGTGGGAAATAAACTGGAGTAGGGAACAAGGTGTGGGGGTGCCACCAGTTTTCAGTGAAATTGCACTACCTGGAAATGCAATTCCTTCTTATCTTTTTATTTTTCCATCCAAAAAGTTAGGAGTTTCAAAAGGGAGTTTCAGAGGTCCCAAAAATAGCTTTGTGGTCTACACAGCCCCTGGGGTAATGAAACGGCCAAGTTGTTTACCCGGACACAGAAGAAGGGTGTTAGAAGGGCCTGTGCCCAAATAAAGTTAACTTTCCCAGCAGAACCCAGTTCCATTGGAGAGAACATAAAATGTTTTTAGGAACACCTTCGAGATCATTTTCAAAGTTGAAGAAAATGATTGTCCTAGGTACAGCATATGGAGGGCCTTTCTGGGCCTATCTTAGTTGGGATGTGGGGGGGGGGGCTAAGAGGTGCAGGGGAGCATCTTGTGATTCTGGACACATAATACTGGGCACAGGTTACAGGAAGCCAGATTTAGGCTAAATATCAGGAAAAAAACCTCTTCACTGTTAGAGCAGTAGGACAGTGGAGCTAATGACCTCGGGAGGTGGCGAGCACTCCAACGCTGGAGGTATTAAAGAGAAAACTGGACCACCCTCTGTCCGATCTGCTCTGAGTTGGATTCCTGCCTTGAGCAAGGGGTTAATGTTCAAGAGAGATATCCTGATGGAACTCCTGCCATGGGCCTTTTTTCAGATGAGGAAGTAGGGCTGCACAAGGAAGAACTATTATGACGGTTTGCCCACACTCACTTTTCAATGACAAGATAAGCTCAAAAACATCATCTAGAATCCTCAAGTGGTGTGGGAATTAAACAAAGAACTGGATGTTGAAGGGAAAGAAAATGTTCAAGACACTGGAGGGAGCATTCCAGCATGGCTTTGCACCGATTAAATGTTGTGCATGGTGTGTGCGCCTCTTGTTTAAGGTTCTAGTAATCTTAGAGCAGTGCTGATTCAAGACATTTGCTGCCTGAGGCAGTGCTACATAGGATATAATACCCGAAACCAAGTTTTAAAGTATTCAGATCTAAGCAAGTCCCACAAAAGCTGCCCTGCCCGTCTTGTTGCACGTGAGCCGTACAACACGGCAATCACACTGCCCACTGTCTTGCCAGTTGCGCATCGTGTGCCTATTCATGCGCTTGTTGCAGAATGTGATGCACAGCAGATAGGTGTCAACTTGCAAAAGGGGGTTGCGCACTTACCCTCTTGTGTGTGTGTGTGTGTGTGTGTGTGTGTGTTTCCCCCCAAATGGATTTGGGCCATGATTCATAACTAAGAATGTACAGTCCTTCCCTGAAACCCCAATTCTACTGCCTGAGGGCATCCACCTCGCACATCACGAACAGCCGTGCCAGCCGTGCTCTGAAAACATTTGGAATTGTAAAGCTTGGCCCCTCAAAAGGGGCCATCCCTCTTCAGTATCCCCCTTGACATTTTAAAGACCATCTCTCCCAGTCCTATCATGGTTCTGTTCCCTGTGCTGAAGGTGCGCGCCTTTGATTTTTGCACCAGATGGCACTCTTTCGTTCCGTTTCAAAAAAAAAAAAACACAAAAAAATTCCCCCAAACAAACCCAAAAGCCCCCACCTCATTTCTTCTGGAAGTTTCCTTGGGAGAGAGGGAGGGAGAGAGAGCCTTTTTGTGTGTGCAGACTCTTGCCAATTAAATGTCTGTGTTTTTCCCTTGTGACGCTTCATGAAAGCTTGTAAAAGCCCATTGACTCTGAAATGAAGCTGGCACAGTGTTTGGACTCGGCAATAGTCGCACAGCCACTGTGAGAGGCCTTGGTGAACCTCGCCAGAGGGGCTGCCTTTGCATATACACGGGGGGGGGGGGGAGAGAGAGTCTGAGCTCCAGTTACAGAACATTGCATTTAATTTGGATATTTGTAGAACTTTTTTTTTTGGTGTGTGGTACAAAACAGATAATGTGCACACAGGTTAGGAATGCATGTTCCCTGCCTTTCAGGTGTTTTAAAAAATGAGAATAGAAACTCTGCCCATGCTTTATCCTGAGAGAGGCCAGGGTTATTTGGCATAAACAGACTTTCCCATAGAGGATTTTATTAAGCAGAGGTAGAATCATAGCATAATTGCATTGGAAGGGGCCTATAAGGCCATCGGGTCCAACCCCCTGGTCAAGGCAGGAATACAAATCAAAGCAGATCGGACATAGAGGGTGGTCCAGTTTCTCTTGAAGGCCACCTCCAACGTTGGAGCGCTCACCACCTCCCAAAGTCATGGGCTCTGTTGTTGTACTACTCTGTCATTTTTTCCTGATACAGTATTCAGCCTAAATCTCACTTCCTGTAACTTGATCCTATTATCACACGTTCTACACTCTGGGATGATTGAGAACAGATCCTGCCCCTCCTCTGTAGGGACTACCTTTCAAGCATTTGAAAAGGGCTGTTCCTACCTCCCCTCAGTCTTCTTCTCAAGGATGAACATGCCCAGTTCTTTCAGTCTTTACTCATAGACCTAATCTATGCATTGTCCCCTCATCTTTTTAATTTAAAAAAAAAAATATTGGGCAGAATCTTGTTAATCCAGCTGGCGTGACAGTGCACCCTGCAAATGTCGGACAGCTTCTCCATTTGCACAAGGAGGTAGACAGGCATGCTTCTGGTGCAAGCTTGGAATACATGCCACTGCTAGCATAATGGGCCAGTAGTGCATGAGTCAGAGGGATGAAAAGGAGTCTGCCCATTTTTACCAAAACTGGAGGTGGACGTCTTGCTGTATGGCCCTGGAGGTGGGAAATCAGAAGGGGTTTTTAAATGGTTGGTAAGCACCAATGATGCCACTGTTTGGGATGAGTCCCATCAGAGGCTGCAGTGTTCACACATGTTTGCTACCCATGTGTGTCTCTGACCAATTGACTCCCCGCCCAAAGCTTACAGCCCCATAAGGTTGCTGTTTAACTTGTGATTAGGGACTCTTTGGAACCATCCCCGTCACCAGCCCAGGAAGACAGCCAGTGTTCCTTATTGCACTGGTCCCCAACCTTGGGCCTCCAGATGTTCTTGGACTTCAACTCCCAGAAATCTTGGCCAGCAGAGGTGATGATGAAGGCTTCTGGGAGTTGTAGTCCAAGAACATCTGGAGGCCCAAGGTTGAGGACCACTGCCTTATTGCACTCACGCTATCACCTTGCCCCAGCTAGGGGTTGAGTTCACACTATCCTTTGGAAAATAAGATTTTTTTCCCCCTGGTGAAACACACTTTCATTTATTTTATTGACTATATAAATCTTGTGCCATGGCACTGACAGCAGTATATGTGGGTAGAATATCTTAGGATGGCTATTTATAAAATAATAGACATGGGTGCAATGAAGTTATAGGTCAAAAGTAGTATAAGAAGCAGGAATACAATTGCTGTACGGATGTGATCAGCAACATTTTATAATCAACTTCTCAATGTTACTTCTGAGGAATTTTTCAAGGTTTGCATTGTTTTCTTACCTAATGTGAAGACAGCAAGCAATGGCTGAAATCCTGTTGCGTACGTTATGCCACGGAAGGTTGATGAAGTCATCAGGCATGATGATTTTTGGAAATAACCATTTCCAGTCACCCACCCCGAAGTCTCAAGGCTCACATGGAATCTCTTTCATCGGAACTAGTAGTGGCAATGTTCTGTAATTAAAGATCCTACTCACCCATGGGACGTGATGGCACTGTGGGTTAAACCACAGAAGCCTCTGTGCTGCAAGGTCAGAAGACCTGCCGTCGTAAGATCGAATCCACGCAACATAGTGGGCTCCCATCGCTTGTCCTACCTCCTGCCACCCTAGCAGTTTGAAAGCATGTAAATGTGAGTTGATAAATAGGGACTACCTCGGTGGGAAGGTCACGGCATTCCGTGTCTAGTCACGCTGACCACGTGACCATGGAAACTGTCTTCAGACAAACACTGGCTCTATGGCTTGCAAACGGGGATGAGCACTGCTCCCTAGAGTCGGACACGACTGGACTAAATGTCAAGGGGAACCTTTACCTTTACCTTACCTCACCCATGCCCCCCCCAATCAGGCAGTGGTGGGGGCAGTTGCAGAACTGTTTTATTTTGGAAAAATTGCTACAACTAATGACATCATCTGCCTTACGCAGCATAACTTTCAGAACAGGATTTCAGCCAATGTATCAAATTATTTTGAAAACATTGCCATGGGTTACAGCTGCAGGGTTAAAAAAGAAGAAGTAATGAGTGACGTGAATGAATTTCCTTTAAAAAAACTTTTATAGGCTTTGATTTTAACACTGTAGCTGCTAATGGGAAAACATCAAGATGTAAGGGGAAATTATGAGGATTCCCCCTATTGAATGTTTCTCTTTAGCAACCTTTTGGGACACATGCTTATAGAATCAGTGAGGTGATAGAAAAATAACTTGAACAGGAATAGTGATGTGGAATGAGGGAGACGAGGCTAACTTGCCTACCGTCTGGCCAACATCAACATTCTCGCGGTAAGGCGCTTAGCTGGCAGCCCTGTGTTTTCTCAGGCTGGATAGGCTAGGCGGTAGGCTGCCCAGATTCTCTCTTTCACTTGGTGCTATCCTCTAATTAGCTTACTTTTGGACCAATTTGCTTCCCTTTAATTAATTACAAACAAAACAAGGGGAAGAGAGAATGGGAGAGAAATGCACAGCCATGCCATGCGCTCCCGCCTTTTCTGTGTGTCTGGGGGCCTAGACAGACTTTTTAGTTATGAAGTGGCCGTCTTTCAGAGAAACTGTCTATGCTCATAGAAACAAGGAACATATTTTTGGAAAGCCTTCTTCCTCTCCGTTTCCTTGTAAACATATGAAAGAAACATGAGAGACAGAGAGAGAGCATAAAATCCACAAAAGACAAATCATGGTCAGAATAAATATTCTGTTGTGCTGGCAAACTTTTTAAGAACACACTGGTGGATTTTAATAGCTGCAGGCAAGAACTGAATATTTATTATGACCAAGGCTCTCTGTGGTTTATTATGTTTATAAAACCGTTTAAGGCTACTTTTCCTTTGAAAATGAGTTTTTAATTTTGAAGGGCTTTTTTGGGATGTGCGTGCGTGTGTGTGTGTGTGTGTGTGAGAGAGAGAGAGAAAGAGACAGAACGAGAGAAAGAGAGAGGACATTTTAATTTCTTTTAGGATCCGTTTCTTGGCTACAGATGGTTGAATGCTGGGCAGGGGGAGTGGGGATTTGCCAGGAGAAGACAACAAGAGAGAAGTGGGCTGGTTCCCACTCAAAATATTCCCAGATGGGGAGAACTGAATGGAATGTTAAACCATTGCCCTGCAAAATTCGAAGTGTGACCAACTCAACCAATCATTCTCCATGGAGGGAGAGAAGGGTGCTGTGGGAGAACAGAGGAGACATGCATGCTGGAATAAAGCTAGCTCTGAACAATATCGATGTGACTGTGATCCAGCTGTTCAGAGCCAAATATGGCACCCACGTTTTATTATAGTTATTCAAAGCTAGTGCTACTATTGTGACAGTATTTGCACCGTCCCCTTCCTAAGTGTCTTCAACATTGCTAATTCAGTACAGTTTCTGCCAAGATAGCAGGTCACACCCTCTATTGAAAGTGTCAGTGGTTTATCTTGGCAGGCCTTGTCTTGTAAAATAAATTTCTTGCATCTTGGGGCAAACTATACATGATACGTAGCCTATCATTACTAGAAGGAGATCCTTACATTCTCAAAATGTTTTATTGTTCATAGCAGAAGCTTGTTATACTTCTCATAGTTAACAAATTAGCTTGCTTTGTTCATTAGCTTGCTTCATTGGTCTAGGACAGTGGTTCCAATCCTGCTGCCATCTTGGGTGTCAGAGTTCTTGGCGTGCACTACAGATGGTTGAATGCTTCCCTCATTCAGGCCTCTTTGAGCTGGGCTAACGCTTGAGTCCAGTTCTTCAAAGGTGGATGTGGAGGAGCAGAGAGAAACAAACAACAACAGCTTTTTTGGAGTGGGTAGGAAATCTTTAGTAGTGGGTAGGAGTCATATGTGTGCATCACAGGAACCCCCCCCCCCCCAAAGATGTACAGAAATAACTAAGAACTCTAGGTTGCCTGCAATTCTGGTTCAGATTAAAGTTATCTATCTGTGGGCCAGGAGGATTAAAATAAAACAGCATTTTGTCTGCCATATCTAATATAATAAATTTTCAAATAATTGCAACTAAAAATAACCATGGCAACTTCCCATTAAACATTTTGTGACTCCCCTTAGGACCCCCAGTTCGGGCACCCATGCTCTACGCAGAGTATATTTGCAAAAAGATGTCCAATAACTAGCTGGTAGGCAAACATAAAGGGGAAAACAGGAAGGAGCCACTTGTCCACACTATATCAGAAGTACCTAGCCTGGACAGGCAGCCAAACAAGTCTTAATAGTGACATCCGTTCAAATAAAGAGTTTCCAAGCCAAGGTCAAGAGTCCAAGATCTTGAGCCAGTGGAGATAATGAGAATCTTATGAGGGAGAAACACAGAGCACAATGAAAAACAGACCAAGTCATTCACAGCAATGAATCCAGCATCAAGGGGTGGTATGGCAAGGGTGCAGGGTGTAGGGAACAATTTGTTCCCAGTACTGAACGTTCAAGATGCTTATATCTTGAGTTGGTTGTTGCTTGGGGCTCCATCTTAAGAAGGAAGCTGACCCTTAGTTGTTGCTTCACAAGACCCTACTGACAAGGAACATCCTTCAGAACTGGACTCTCCTGCTAAGCTTAGGCTTTTCTCTCCCCCACCCCCCAATGAAGAGAGGTCTTGTTGCCATGTCCAAGTCTGCAGTTGAGTGTCCTCTGCCCGGGGGCATTTGCCAGGTCAGTTTCCCCAAGAGCAGAGGCCTTGACCCCCTCCTTCATGCTGGGAGAATTCTTCTGACATGGTCACGGCAGGGTAAGCCACAAGAGGTTGCCTAATATCACCAGTGAAACAAACAGTGGAGGGAAAAAAACCCAGCAAAACCACTGACACCAAATGATAACAAGAAAATACAAGAAATGTGGTCAACACTTTGTCTTAACACAGTTGAACCCTAAGCCCTAGCTTATTATTTATTAAATTTATATCCCGCCCATCTAGACCGAAGTCTAAAGCTAACAATGATTATACAAATAATGTAGTATATATACAATAAGTATACAATGAGTATTAAAAGGATTAAACAAATACCATACTTTAAAAAAGAACATAAGCAACATCAAAACATGTCTTGACCAATGTCTCTGATACTATGTGATTTTGTCTAGATAATGTATTGTTATCTTCCTGGTTACGGACCATAATAAATTATTATTACAATACCGTAAAAAAAACATAAGCAACATCAAAACACATTCAAAGCAGTAAGGTACAACCATCCATTTTTTAAAAAAAAAAATGCCACTCAGACCACCAGTCATGAAGGAAAAGCTTGCCTAAAGAGAAAAGTCTTTGCCTGCTTGTTGAAGGATAGCAAAATGGGGCCAGGCTGGCCTCCAGTGGGAGGGAGTTCCAGAGTCTCAAAGCAGCTACAGAGCTCTCTCCCATATCCCCACCAAGCACACCTTGGCAGGACCAAGATAAAAGACTTTTCCTGATTATCTTACACTTGAGCTGACTCATATTTTAGAACAGATACTGTATTGGGGCTTTTTTTAAAAAAAGAGAAAATTAAAGACAATAGAAATTGACCTTCTGGTCTATTTTGGTTTCGCTTGGAGGGGCTGGGGTGTGATCCCAGAATGTTCTGGGGCTGAAAAACGGATCCTGCCGTCTTGCTCCCAGAGGTTGACGAGTCTTGATTGAAAGCCTTAAAGGTTAACATCTTGAGGTTAGCACTAGACACTCGCTGGGAGCTGGTGCATTTCCTTCCCAGTTAGAGTCCTGTGAATTGCTTTGAACCTTTGGGAACACACAGAATGATTTACAGACTCATGATTTCCCAACTTCAACCCCCACCTCCAACCCACTTTCAAAATGATGTATGGCTTTGGAATCCCACTCTGTGTAGGAGTGTGTGTTTATGTTGCAATTAAAAAAAAAACCCTACCCTGTGTTCTAATTAAAACCATCATATGTATTTGGAGTGTGCAAGATTTGGTTTTGAAGGTTCCGTGTTTCCCTGGCAAGGAACTGTAATTCCATCTGCCCTCTCTCAGTTGTATTTTTGCAGTTATGAAAAAAAAAAGAGAGAGAGAGCCTGGGCTAGTAATGTGAAGAGATTTCGAAATGGGAGAGGGTGGAATATGAATTCCACACCTGATAGCCGAAGTACCTCCAAATTAGAGCTTCTGGTAGCCTCCCAACACTCAGAAACATTTCCAGCAAATACACTATTGCAAGCATTGTGAGAACAATCAATGACAGGTGGATTCGCTGAAGGTAACGGTGTGCTAAAGAGTATTTTTCTCTGCCAGGTAAAGTCACAGAAAATACGCATCCTGTACATTGCCCTTTATACAATATTTTTTTTTTTTACTTCCCAGTTGAGGTAAAATGTGTCTTCCACACTGAGCTACGTGTTAAAATTGGAAGCCAAGTCACAAGGAGAAAAGAAGCAACCTTTCCCTAGTAGCTTCTCCATGAAATATTTTCCCTCTGAAAAGTCCGTTTCCCAGATAAAAAGGAATGCTTGCAAAGTTTTGGTGCAGCCTTTATGGCAAACCTGTACATTATCGTCACACAGTCAGAGAGAAAGATCATTGAAATGCTGTTGCAAAATGTCTTCGGTTCTTTTTTTTCTTTTGCTGCTAGCCAAAGTGAGGAAGCCACAGTGTTTTCCTATAGCCCTTTAAGTACTTTTCCTCTGCTAGTCACTCTCATATGTCCCAAATATGTATCTATTTCATATGAATCACAAACTGATTTGAGGCTATTTGTGGCACACGTTGAAGAGGACAACTACCATTTGGTTCCGGAATGGATTTGGGTCATTCCAGGAAAAGAAATGGGATTTGGATGGTTAGAGAAGTAACACTACACTTTAGTCTTTAGACCAGTGATGTCCAACCTTGGCCCTCCAGATGTTCTTGGACTTCAACTCCCAGAAATCCTGGCCAGAAGAGGTGGTGGTGAAGGCCTCTGGGAGTTGTAGTCTAAGAACATCTGGAGGGTCAAGATTGGACACCACTGCTTTAGACTTTAGTTTCACTTCTGACTTGACTTTGAAACTGTGAGTGTATATGTGTGGCAGTACTGGACTCCTTGCATTTCTGTGTGGGCTTTGAGTGAATTAGGTTTCTGGTTTTATGGGACACGGCTTCTCTTACTCTCCATATTCTTTGTTTGGGTTTTTCTTTCTTCATGGGTTATTGTTTTTCTTTAACTGGCCTTTCTGCAAGTTTAGTGTCCTGGACGTTCAGCCTGCCATTTTTCTCTGCCTCATATCTTGCCTGGGATGTCTTCCTCAGGAGACCCTTCCATCCAGTGGTTACTAGACTTCTCACTCACATTCCCCCAATTTCCTCAGAGGTCTATTTTATCCTTTTCCCTTGCTGTCTGTTCTCATATTACCCCAGAGTGAGCTTCACAAGGGCATTTAGGTGCTAGTGGAGATTGCTTTGTGCTAGGTTTTGAAATCTTCCCAGCTAAGCTTTTTCTACAGGTGAGCTACATTTAGGTATCTGTAAGTGTGGGTCTGTCAGGTGGAACACCGTGAATGGAGAATTATAGGATTTGTAGTCTTTTTTTTAAAAAGGCAAAAATCCCATGCTTTCTGCACAGATAATTGTTTCTTAATTTTCTTTGAGCTCTACTGCATTCTCAAAGACTGAATGGTCCAATGTGTCATCTAGTCCATGGACATCCTCAGTATTTCATGTTATGTGTTATGTCATCTTTGTTTTGACATTATACCCTGCTTTGAAATTTTCAGATCTAAGTATTTTACAAATATGTGCACATGGGCATAAATCAACTTGAAGTCCCCGTGCACATTTGTGCTCTTGAGTGCTTTCACATCTGGAAAGCCATGAGTTGCTCTCTGTGACGAATAACCTACCGCTGTTCTCTGCAGCTGTTGCTTTGTGTTTTGGACTCCAGATACTAGGTCAGCTATGTTTTTCTAAAACACTTCTCCTAAAAAATCCTCCCCTTCCTGTAAATTTGCAGTGGGTGGGTCATTGCAGTGTAATTTATGTATTTAAAAGTTCAAGTGGAGGAAGACTTTTGGTAATTTATAACAGCATGCAGTGGAGGTGAGACAGTGAACCTTGATATGAGAATCCTTGATGTGTTACAAACATATCCCTGGGCTTTTTGTGGAGTACAAGAGGCATAGAAACCTCTGGGACACAATGTGCAACAACCTTGTCATCATACACTCAGGAGGGTTGACATAGTTTTTCTTGTTTCAGCCGACAAAAGAGTGTTCCACTGGGTAACAGCGCAAGAAGCAGACCTAGAACTAAGGATGTAAATTCTTGCTTATTTCATCCTCACACATGAGGAGAGGGAACGGTAGAATTATTCCCCTTGATCCACAAAGGGCAAGGTATTTTGTGACGCTCTTGACAAGAGGTGTGTGGTTTTTTTCCCCAGCGTAAATTGAGCAAAATTGCCCAAATTGCACAAATAACACTTTAAAGCAAATAACGCAAATTGCAGAAAATGATGGTGGTGGGTGCTTTGTTGTGTGTGCTTTTAAGGATTACCGTAGGATCGGAGGACTGTTTGCATCTCTTTTAACAATCAGCCAGCCAGTCTGTGCTTGCTGTGTGTGTGTGTGCTTTGCTTCTAAAAAGGAAAGTGGGAGGTGTGTTGGAGCCACAGCTTGCATGGCTAAAGCCTTAGGACTTTCTGAGTAACAGGGACTACAAGATCATCTCTTCAGGTCTCCCTGTTTCCTCTGAGTTTATCTGCCATCTTTGTAGCCAGGAAGAAAATCGATTCTTCCAGGAACAGCACATTGTTGCAAGCTGTTGGAATGCAGCGTTGGAGGACAGTTCAGTCTTGAATGGGCAATTAAGAGTAATTAACTTTAGAAAAGGCTCATTCTTCATCTGTTGATATGGAGAGATCCATTTGCCTGTAATTTTGGAGTATAGATAGATGTGAACTGCCAGCTTGGCAGTTCCCAGACCCACTTCCTCTGGTGGGTGCCAACTTAGAGGGAACACACAGAGGAAGTGGGGGCGGGAAGGCTTGAGTATTGCCTCTGACCGTGCACCCACTGGGGGAGTTTGGGCTGGAACTGCTGAAGACCTCTTCGTCTGAAGGACGAACCGGCGGTTCGTGCCCACCTCTATGTTGGAATCTCCTAAGGGACTGGCTTAGTGAACTGACATGATAAGTCTCAACACGTCTACATTTTATTATCATATTAGTGAGGAAATGACCCTAGTTTTTTCACAGAAAGTTCGCACAAATTACCGAGTCCATAACAAGAAAAATTCTGTCACTCTGCCCTGACTCAAGGGCTTGAAAATTCATAACTGAGCTACTCCATCGAGAGAACTCAAATCAGGGGGAACAAGCTTATAGGTGTGCTTACAGTATTAGAAGTTAGAATCCTAGTCTGTCAAGCTCAATATTTTTTAATATCAGTAGTTGCAACATGTGTAATGTGGCCATATGAAAGTTCTCCAGATCAGGGCAATCTAATTTGCAATTGACATATTATGTCACATGTGTATTATGCAAATTAAAAACTTTTATACCACTGTTTTTCAACCTTGCTGCTGTTTCCATATTGAAGCGCTGATCTGGGAGACCTTGTGTAGTGTAATGGGGAGACGGCTGGACTTGGAGAAGGAAACCCAGGTCTAAACTTTGGACCGCTAACTGCCTCTCGGCCAGATTTACCTTGCTGGATTGTTGTACGGATAAATAGCGAAGAATGGATCGTGTAAACCATCCATTTCCGTTACTGAGGTGCTATAAATGAAATAAATAATAACATTTTACTTGTAAATAAATAAAAAAAATTATTTATTTTATAAATAAAAGTGCAGAGGGACTTCTGAGGGTATTCCTGCCAGATCCTCGGAGTTTTGTTGCAGTGTTTTTCTTTTTTTAAACGGGGATAGGGAAGGAAGCCAAATCCATGAGAAAACCTCAAGGAAGGCCCACAAGGGGCAGCCTATGAGGTGGTTTGCAGGAGAAAATACAAGACAAAGAGATGGCAGACAGAAGGTATCCTGGAGGAGAGAAACAAAGTTCTTCTTTTTTCTGGTTGTTGTGGGTTTTTCGGGCTCTTTGGCCGTGTTCTGAAGGTTGTTCTTCCTAACGTTTCGCCAGTCTCTGTGGCCGGCCTCTTCAGAGGACAGCACTCTGTGCTCTGGATGTAACTTCTTTTTTCTTCTGGATAAGATGCATAGTTGCAAACTTTGGAAAAGTGAACTGGGGTGTGATTGGAATTGGGGCACATTTAATTTTATTTCATTCCCCTTTTAATTTCTATGCACTGTTAGCAAGAGAAAGAACTGCCTTCATACAGGCCAGGCTTTCCCAGAACTAGAGCATTTACCTAGGAATGGAAGATGAACTTTACTTGGAAACACAGCCTTAATATTGTGTGTTTGTGTGTATCCACCCACCCACCCACCCACCCACCCACCCTTCCTTCCTTCCTTCCTTCCTTCCTTCCTTCCTTCCTTCCTTCCTTCCTTCCTTCCTTCCTTCCTTCCTTCCTTACTTACTTACTTACTTACTTACTTACTTACTTACTTACTTACTTACTTATACATTGTGCTGTATGCACTGCAAGACAGTACCAGGCATTATTATCAGAAAACAGAATGATGTCTAATTCTTTTGCATGATAAATTGCTTCTATATGGGTTAGAGACTTCTTTCTCATTATTTGAAAAATGAAAGGCAGGTTGTCTAAGGGTCTGCACGTGCACTGTGTTCCCTGCCTAGAATCAGGGTAAATCCGCAACAAGCAGGCATTTCCCTTTGCTAAGGTCCCTCGTTTTGCACAGAGAAATGATCCTGATTGGGGAGGGGGAGAGAGCTCCTTTCTCAGTCCCCTGTCTGGAGGGCAGGAATCTGTTGGAAATGCTTTGAAAAGCAGACTTGAAATAGAGGTAACTGGGTCAAGAAAGCCTAAATCTTCAAGAATGAAGAATTCATTGAGTAGTCTTCACATCCATAGACTGGTAAGTTCAGTGAATTAGGTATCTAGTTGCAGAGCCCGAGGTTGGGAGTTTGATTCCCCTTTGTGCCTCCAGGGAGAAGAGCCAGCCTGGGTGGCCTTGGGCAAGCTGCACAGTTCCAGGAACACCCCCAGAAGACGGTGGATGGGAAACCACTTCTGAGTCCTCTCTGTTGGAAAACCCTGATGAGGGTCACCATAATTCAGAATTGACTGGATGGCACATAATTACTGTTTTATAGGTTCTTGGCTCCTCGAATCCAGCAGCAGGCTTTCTTCTTTTTTTTCTGTAGGAGTATTCAGTCATGACCTCCACAGGTAAACATGCCGAGGTCCGAGTGCCCACAACTTTCCCCCTCTGTTCTTGTTGCTGACATTCCTGCTTGCATGTAGGATAGATGCAAACAGGGGATGTCAACAACAGAGATGGGTCCCCCACAACGAAGACCTGTTTCTTCACGGCTTCTTTGCAAAATCCATTGTGCTGGTTTGGTAGGATTCTTCCCCTCCCTCTGAACTCCTTCACACACACACACACACACACACACACACACACACACACACACACACACACACACTGCCTCTTCCCCAAGGAGGCATCCTTTCCAAAGAACAAACTCCTTGCCTCGGGCGCTCTGTGCTGAACCTTGTTGTTGCCAGTTAAGACTCAAAGCTTTTAACCTCTTTAAATTAAAAGCCTCTTGAGCTGTGCTTTCTCTCCTACCAGCTCCCTTTTTCCTTCTTCAAATTCATCCATGCAGCCTTAAGGCTTGGGCGCCATATGGGCATTTGCTGATTTTTCTCAGTGTCATGTAGAATAGGGGCTCAAAGACACTTTGGTCCTAATTTCATTGTTTTTTTTTACATTCCTCCCTGTGATTTTTTTCATTTGCTTGTTTTATGTTGGATTTGAGACATATGGAGCCATGCTGAAGCCAGCACCCAAGGTGAGACCATCTATTTCCACCACCCTTCTTATCAGTTCCCATCAGATTTTTCATGTGGCAAGTAAGGAGTGTGAAGTGGAGAGGTTTCTCCATGTGTGGAGTCTTCCTGGATCCGTGCCCGCATGGCGAGCCCCCACATGAACACCCACCCCTGTGTCACTTAAGCTGTGATGGCAGGTTTCTGTTGACAGCTAGCCACAGAGGGTGGGGCAGGAATTGCATTCAGGTGTTTTTATTAATGAATTGCCCCAAACGTATTCCTAATTAAATTTCTTCCTCCTCAAAATGGAAAGGACAGGACTGGGAAAGTGATGAATGTGAACTGATAATTTTATCTATCTTGGTCACAGGCTTTGAGAGCTTACCTGTTTGTTCGACATAAAATGCATCAGATATATTGTAGGACAACCCCCTGTGACAAACCCAGACCTACTGGGATATGTCACACAGTTACACTAAGCTGCCACCAACCATTCCCTGTAAGAAGTCACACAGACCAGGGATGGATTTTTAAACAATAAAAAGAATAAGGTTTATTTAAATACACACAGGGAAAAATAAACAATCAGGTGTATAAAATAAAGTAACGTGGCTTATTCTCACTCATACAAGCATACAGTTTGGTTCACACAGAACCCTTAACTTGAAGCACAGACCCTGAACCTATCAGTTCTGGCTAACCAACAGACACCTGAACCTATCAGGTTGGTACTCTGACACACAGTAGTACCCTGTCTGACACACAGACTCCCACAACAGCTTCTTCTTCCCAGCTGCTGCTTCGTCACAACCCAGTGTCTCTCAGCATCTCCTAGCATCTCCTAAACTCTTCCCACACACTCCACATATTTATACAGTACAGCCCCTCCTCCTGATGTCCCGCCTTCCACTCCCCATAGGATGGAACTTTCCCTCCAAACCCATGACAGACAGGTAACATCAGTGCTGTATGTAACACCTCCCCTCTTTATAAGTTGTTTTGTAGGGGGAAAGCTAACGTGCTTTTCACCAAAAAACAACCTGTATAAAATACACAACAACAGTTATACATACCATATTACACTTACTCATACTTACACTCTAAGTTAACCATAGCAATTATGCATTTAAACATTTACCATTAACATTACATCAATTTACCTTTATTCATACAAACCAAATTCAAAACCAGGTACATTTTACTTTTTGTCATCACTATATACACATAGTCCATGTTCTTTCGCCGTCTTCATTCTTCAGGTCTTCTTGATAAGGCGTCAGCAACACAGTTCACTGACCCTCTGACCACCTTCACTTCAAAGTCATAGTCCTGTAGGTTTAAAGCCCACCTCATAAGTTTGCTATTGTGGGTTTTCATTGTCTTTAACCATTGCAGTGGTGAATGGTCAGTACACAGAACAAAATGTCTTCCCCAGATGTAAGGCTTGGCCTTCTGGATCGCGTAGACTATGGCCAAACACTCCTTCTCCACGGTTGCCAAATGTCTCTCACCTTTTTGAAGTTTCCTACTCAGGTAGGACACTGGATGCTGGTCACCATTCTCATCCTCCTGGCACAGAACTGCTCCTACCCCGCTGTTAGACGCATCGGTGTAGATGATGAACTCCCGGTCGAAGTCTGGAGCACGCAGGACTGGATAGTTGATGAGCGCCTGCTTCAACCTCTGGAACGCCGCCTCACAGTCGCTGGTCCACGGGATGCGGTCATCAGCCGTCTTCCTCGTCAGATCGGTCAGCGGAGCCGCAATCTCGCTAAACCTCGGGATGAACTTTCTGTAGTAGCCCACCAACCCAAGAAATGATTTGACTTTTTTCTTGGTGTTGGGTCTAGGCCAATCACGAACTGCTTCTATTTTGGCCTCCAGGGGTTTTATCATTCCTCCCCCTACCATGTGACCCAAGTATTTTATTTCTGGGCTACCCAGCTGACACTTGCTGGCCTTTACTGTTAGCCCTGCTGCACTTAACCTCTGCAGCACTAACTCCAGGTGTAACAGGTGATCTTCCCAGGTATTACTGAAGATCCCTATGTCGTCAATGTAGGCCACTGTAAAGTCATTGAGCCCTGCCAAGGTCTGGTCCATCAGCCTTTGGAATGTGGCTGGTGCATTTCTGAGACCAAAGCTCAGGACTCGAAACTCATAGAGACCAAAAGGGCTGCAAAAGGCAGTCTTTTCTTGATCCCTGGGATCAATTCTTAATTGCCAATATCCCTTTACCAGGTCCAATGATGAGATGAACCGACAACCCCCTATGGTTTCAATCAGGTTGTCTAGCCTGGGCATTGGGTAGGCATCAGGAGTGGTTACACGGTTTAGTTTCCTGTAATCGACACAAAACCTAATGCTCCCATCAGGCTTGTCCACAAGGACTATCGGAGAGGACCAAGGACTAGAAGAGGGGACGATTATGTTCTCCCTAAGCATCTCGTCCAGCTCCTTCCGCACCTTGTCCCTATAGGGTCCCGTTACTCGGTATGGGGATACTGCCTGCGGGGGTGCATCCCCTGTGTGGATCCGATGCATCACTCCCTTCACTATCCCCGGCTTGTTGGAAAACACCTGTTGATATTTACTAAGCAGCATTTTTAGTTCTTGCTGCTGGTCTTGGGTGAGTGCAGGACTGATCTTTACCTCCTCTGGGTTGTATTTTACTTCCCCTCTACCCTCCCAGAAGGGTAATTCAGCTTCCTCACTCTCAGCTGCTTTTATAGCAAATAGAACCCTCTGTTCCCCTCTGTAGTAGGGTTTTAGGGCATTCACATGAACCACCCTCCTTGCTTGGTTCTCCTCCTGCTCTATTAGGTAGTTCAGGTCTGACATCTTGGAAATGACCCTATATGGTCCTGCCCATTTGAGCTGCAGTTTATTCTCTCTGCAGGGCCTAAGCCAAAGCACTTCCTCCCCTGGGTCAAAGTGCCTCTCTCTAGCTTTGTGGTCATACCATGTTTTCTGTCTGACCTTCTGAGCTTGCAGGTTTTCTGCTGCCAGCTCTAGATTTCTCCTTAGGTCATTCATCAAGGTGTCTATGTATGTCACAACGTCTTGTGGGTCATCCTGGGTGATCTGCTCCCAAATTTGTTTGATCAAATCAAGGGGCCCTTTCATCCCTAAGTGTGCAGCAACCATGTCAGAGTGACCCCTTTGTAAGATCATGGGGCGATACTTTTCAGGTACCACCAGCTGACTTCTGATCCCATCTCCCCCTTTTGAGATATTCCTCAGGGTTTCTCTATATAAAATCCCCTTTTTCTCCAAAAATCTCACTGGGGTTTCAGGTGTTACCTGGGCGTCAGTCACCTGTTCAAAACACTTTTGGAGAGTGGCGTCTGCCTTTTGCTCCTGTCCAAATCTGCTGTCTGTGGTTAAGGTTTCCACCACAGCTTCTGAACTCCCCTCTGCTTCCGTCTCTTGCTCATCAATACCCCCCTGAACTGTCCCTGTGGTGGCTTGTGAGCGTGTAATCACTAGCACCCGTTTCACATGTTCAGCCAGGTCATTTCCCACGAGCACGGCTGCTGGCAGAGTCGATGAAATCGCTAGCCGCCAATCTCCCCTCCAGCCTTGAAAGTTGACAGGTACCTCTGCTACTGGCAGAGAGATTACCTGCCCCTCAATCCCTGCCACCTTCATGCTCTCATTTGGGATTATAAACTCCCTAGGGATGATATCTGGATGGCACAGGGTTACCTGGGAACAAGTGTCCCGCAGCCCCCTATACTGACGGTCAAGTATTCCTACTTCCACCCCTGCTGTCTCAAACAACTGAGAATCTGTTTTTATCAGCAAGCAGCGCTTTACCTCCATAAGAGGACCATTCTCCTCAGCCTGATCAGCAGAGGTAGCTGTTCCAGACTGAGTAGTCATGGCAACAGGCTCCCTCTGTGACACTGAGCCTTGCTCTTTCTGGACACAGAACACAGCTTTTGGCTTGGTCCCACTAGCATTCTGAGGCACCATTCCTTTTAGCTGCTTTAATATCTCACACTCTGAGATTAGATGACCCTTTCCCTGACAGAAATAACATTTTCTGGTGTATTTTGTTTCTCTCTCATCTTGTTTTGGTTTTCCCTCCAAAATCTGAGGTCTTAGTTTCATGTCTGAGGGCTTCCCTTCACCATGGGCCCCTCCCCCTTGCTGGCTTTTCCCTGGTCCCTGAGAGTACTTGCTGTAGGTTTCTTTGGGTTTACCTACAGATTTCCCCTCACCCAAGGGCTTTCTTATTTGGGAAATAAAATCTGCGATCTCTGCGGCTGCTGCCACAGATTTCGGTTTCCTTTCCCTCACCTGGAATTTCAATTCCCCCTGCAGGACTGAATAGAACTGTTCCAGTGCTATCAAGTCTTTAAGCTGCTCATAGGTCTCTGTTCCTTCCTGCGATAGCCATTTCTCAAGCAGCCTCACCAATTGGGCCCCCACTTGGGTAAAAGTCTGTTCTGGTTTTTTTGTGAGGGACCTGAATCTTTGTCTCAGCTGCTCTGCATTTATCCCATGTCTGGCAAACACCAGTTTTTTAAACTCTGCAAAATCTTTCATCAGTTCCTCAGGCATCTCGGCATAAACCTCAGCCAGGCTACCACTGATTAAAGATCGCATGATGGTCATCTTCTCAGTTTCCCTCACTGAGAAGTCCACAAACGCTCTTTCCACTAAGGAAAAGAACACCTCAGGACAATCTCCCTTGTGGTACACAGGGAATTTCTTCAGGTCAGCCTTAGACAATTGGCCTCCCTCAGAATCCCTATTATTATTATTGTTCTGGTTCATCAGTTCCAATTTTTTTAATTCAAACGCCATTTTCTCTCTCTGCAATTCCCTCTCCATTTCCATTCTCTCTCTCTCTAATCTTTCTTCTTTTTCCAATTGCCTCATCCTCAGTTCATGCTGTTGGGCTATGAGCAGTTTTCTGAGTTCTGGGTTCTGCTCTCCTGTGCTGTCACCTTGCACTGAGCCAAATTCATCCTCAGAACCTTGGTCAATCTGGGGGTCTTTCACTTCACTCATGTCTGCTACTTGGCTTCGAGTCAAGGGCATAATCCCCCCTCAGAACAGGCTGCTTTAAAAGTCAAGCCTCAAAATAAAACGACCACTTTTTTCCTTCTTGCCTCAGAACCAGCTCTCCCTAGAGATTGCTGCTGTTCTTCAGCACTAACTTGCAACAGTATCGAGTCAGAGCCTACCCCCCTCTGCTGGGCCTCTCAGCTGGCAAGCTAGCTCACTGTTACTATGCAGTTTTGCCTCAGCTTTTTCCCGCCAAAACTAGGCTGCCTCAGAGCACCTTAATCTAAGTCTCCCCAGTTGGCACGTTCTTCTACTAGCGCACCTCCCCGTGAGGTACACCTAGAAGATTACCTACGCGCCTCAGACTGTCCCTGACTAGACCCCCCTTGCTCTGGGCACACTTGCCAAGGCTTTGCTGGACCACTGGACAACTGGACCAGTCGTATCCCACACGCTGGACACCAATCAATGTGACAAACCCAGACCTACTGGGATATGTCACACAGTTACACTAAGCTGCCACCAACCATTCCCTGTAAGAAGTCACACAGACCAGGGATGGATTTTTAAACAATAAAAAGAATAAGGTTTATTTAAATACACACAGGGAAAAATAAACAATCAGGTGTATAAAATAAAGTAACGTGGCTTATTCTCACTCATACAAGCATACAGTTTGGTTCACACAGAACCCTTAACTTGAAGCACAGACCCTGAACCTATCAGTTCTGGCTAACCAACAGACACCTGAACCTATCAGGTTGGTACTCTGACACACAGTAGTACCCTGTCTGACACACAGACTCCCACAACAGCTTCTTCTTCCCAGCTGCTGCTTCGTCACAACCCAGTGTCTCTCAGCATCTCCTAGCATCTCCTAAACTCTTCCCACACACTCCACATATTTATACAGTACAGCCCCTCCTCCTGATGTCCCGCCTTCCACTCCCCATAGGATGGAACTTTCCCTCCAAACCCATGACAGACAGGTAACATCAGTGCTGTATGTAACACCCCCCTCCCATGTGCAGGAACAGTATCTGCTGATTCGTCTCCTGCCTGAAAATACTAAATAAAAAAACCTGAAAAATATATATTTCCTGGTTGTATTTACCAAAACTGGCCAGTAGAGGGACCCAGATACCATGCAATGTATAACCTTTGCCACTTCTGTGTTTTAGTATCCACAGAGTGGCTTGGAACCCACCCCCGATGAATATTGCAGTCCTACTGTATAAAATACATTTAAAACATCAGAGTAAATCTGTACAATTCATGAAATTGGTCTCAACCAAATTGTATCCTAGCTTATGGGCTGTTGTTGTTATTACAACCCTATGAATGAAAATCACCAAAACGTCCTGTTCTTAACAGATCTGCTCAGCTTTTACAAACTCACGCCTCTGGTTCCTTTCGGGAGTCAATCAATCTCAAATTTGGTCTTCTTCTTTTCCTGCTCCCTTCCACTTTTCCCAGCATTGTTGTCTTTTCCAGAGAATCCTGCCTTCTCAGGATGTGGCCAAAGTCAGAAATAGCTCAGGTTTGCCTTTCTGGCCATCCAGAGCGTCTACAAAGCTCTCCTCCAGCACCATATATCAAACAAATCCATTCCTCCCGTCTGCTTTCTTTACTGTCCAGCTTTCACACCCATATATGGTGACCAGAAATATGAGAATGTGGATGATCTGAGTTTTGATCTCTAGTAAGTATCAAATCTTGTGAGATGAGGGCCACTGTGTACACACTGGCACTAAAACAAACCAGGGTCTTCATGTGACCACCTAAACTGAATAGAGTTGTTAAAGAGACAATGAATGAAGCAACAGAAAGGCCGAATTACTCCAGTTTGGCTTGCCATTATAGTTGCACTGAGAGACAGGTTAATACAATGGCCCTTGTTACCAAGGAGTAGGTTCTGCCTTGCCAGTCCTTTCTTAATTAAGGAAATATCTTATTCCGCTCTGGATTTTTTGGGGGAGGGTCCTCTAAGAAAGAAAGAACATCTGCTCTGTTTTGAGAGTGAGAGGGTTAATCCAAGTGGCTGTAGTTTCGTACTTGAGTGAAGCAAGAAAAGCCATTCCCACCACGGCAAATAAAAGTGCATTAAAAAGCCATTTAGTCATGGGAATAAGAGCTAACGAAATACATGGTACGTTGGGATGGTTTATATTAGTGTCATTAACTCCTGTGTTTTGGAATAAGTCCCAGATGAAGAATTATGCTGAAAGGACAATTTAATAGCACTAATGGAGGCCTTTCTCCACCGTACTCAATCCTTGTGCCTTTGAGATATATAGGCACACACACCCAAAAGAACCACTTATTGCAAACTCTGTGGTGTAGAGAAGTGTCGGATTACAGCAGGGTACAATTGCAACTGAGGCAGTGCTCATTTTGCTTTTGCCTGAGAGAGCGGGGTCTCTCTCTCTCTCTCTCTCTGTGTGTGTGTGTGTGTGTGTGTGTAAAACTCTTCATATGACTTACTTTAAAAGCTGGCTGGCCTATTGTTGGCATTGTTGTTGTTAAGTAGGGCAAAACTCTTTCTGAGACAGGTAAGCAGACTTCCAGTTTGCTCCCAGATCTACCAAAAAATCGGCCACAAAATTTCGCCTTGCTGGATTTGACCACAAATTTGTGTGGCTGAGGATTCTGGATCTAATATGGGTGGCCATGTGGCATTTGGGAAGTCCTCAAGAAGATGCAATCTGATTTGAGGGGCAGCCCTCGTCATGGCTGGATTTCACACCGAGACTGATAAGGCACGATAAGCACACAGGGGTTCTGTTTTAGCTGCATCTGTAGACAAGCTGTTCAGCGTGCTACCCACATGCTCTCTACTGATGGACAACATCAAGGCTCCAGTTCTCCCTTTGTAGGGGTTCTTTATCATGAAACATCACTTGGACTGAGCAGCCCTTCAAGGAGAGCCAGCTTTCAAACAGAGCAATGCCCTGTGATGTGGCTTCAGCTAAGGACATAAATTCTCACTTGTTTGTTCTCATTTCGAAGGACGAGCAACCCTAGGGCTGTTTCATGCACTTCCTAACAAGAGGTTTCACATTTGTGAAATACATTTCTTGTGTAATCTGCACAGGCTATATAAGTTGCGTGCAACAGGAGACTATGAAAGCTGCTGCCTTTTGCCCAGACTTTGAAAAAAAAAAACAGAAGCAGGAGGTGGGTTGCTTGCATCTTTTTAATCAGTCAGCCAGTCTTTCTGTACTTCGTGTATGTTCATGTGCACGCATGTGTGTACCTGCTTTGCTTCTGAAAGTAGCAAAATAAATGAAAAGCTCATCTCTACTTAGCATTCTCTCTCTCTCTCTCCCTCCCTCCCTTCCTTCCTCCCTTCCTTCTGTGCAAATTTTTTATACATTCTCTTTACCATTGACCCAGAGAAGGTTTGATCTGAGAAAAATGTAGCTCAAGGCAATTAGATTGGGGAGGGGAAGAAGAAGAAGAAGGCAAGGGGGGGAGGTGTCTGGGAAGCATTTAAGTTAGTGGAGGCAGCCAAGACCTTTTTATTATTTAGGCCTCTTGTCACCTGTGACGACCCATGAGAGCGGAGAATATCGATCACATGTCACTCAGTGGCATTCAGCAGATTGCTGTGACACAGCTTGTCAATCCTCTGATAACAGGCAGGTCTGCAGCCTAGACAGCAGCTCCTGCTATACCCATTATTTGGCAGGGTATTTTTCCCTCTCTTACAGAGCTGGGTACAACCTCTGTTAAAACCCAAGGTAAGGCTCTCCTCCCTGACTTCCCCCATTGAACATGCATGCATGCGCGCGCACGCATGCACACACACACATTTCATACTCAAATCTGTAACATATCTGGAGGACAGAGGACAGGTTTGCGTTTCTCCTCCAAGCTGTCTCAAGAACCATGTCTTCTTTTCCGAGCCTACTCAGGTGTTAAGAACCTCGCGGGAGGCCTTTCTCTCGGTTCCACCACCCTCACAGGTGCATATGATGATGGACACAGGAGAGACCCTTCTCTGTGGCTGCTCCCACAAGACTGTGGAACTCCCTCCCACTGGAGGCCAGGCAGGCCCCATCTTTGTTGCCCTTCTGCAAGCAGGCAAAGACCTTTCTCTCCAGGCAAGGCTCCCTTAAGCGACTGCCTGGCTGCCTAAGTGGGGTTTTTAAATGGCTAGTTGTGCCGTACCACTTTGAATGTGTTTTTGATACAGCTTTGGTTTACTATTTCATGGGGTTTGATCTGTTTGATCTGTTTTTTAATATTTGTATACTATTTTCAGCTTTAAAATATTGTCTCTTAATTAATTTATTAATTAATGGTTTATCAAGCCAATTTAATTGAGTAGAAGAAAAAGTGTAACAGATAGATCCCTCCCTCCATCCCTTCCTATTTTTGCTGTAAATCACCAGCTGGTGCCACCGTCTTATTTGGGGAGACATTAAGGGGCTCCTGGAGTTGGAGGCCAGGGGAGGGACATAATTAATGACCTCTAAGGAATCTCATGCTCTCATTTTGTGCCCTAGGAGCATTCCAGTCATTCACCTACATGCAGTTGCTAGTCCCAATTAGAGTAGGTTTATTGAATCAATGGAATCCACCTTATTTAAGTGTTGACTTACTATCCAGGAATTGATTTAATGCATCTGCTCTACTTGAGAATAGCAACTGGACTTTGGAAGGCAAACTTCAGAAAAGCCAACCTTTCAGTTTCCTTTCTCTCCATCTTGCCAGTGTTGATACTTGTCTCTCTTATTTTTTTCCCAGTGTTTTTCAAGTGCAGTTTAATAGGTCACAAAGTGTCCTTTGAATGCTTTCAATTAGGACGTTTGGTTTTCCCAGAGAGCTGCAGCTTTGAAAGTGAAGGCTTGCAATTACAGTGGTCCATAGCACCATGTCTTTTGAGAAAACCCAGTCAGTTCTTCTAATAATAGACTTGGCTACTGTGTGGTAACAGTATTATTGTGAATAGCTGTTGGGCAGCTTACTGAGTTAAGTCTCCAGCTGTGGAGGTTGGAAGAACAGGCAGCCTGTGTAGCTCCGGGTACTCTGCACACCCCAGAGTAGCCCCAAAAGAAGACAATGGCAAGCCACTTTTGAGTATACCTAGGAAAGGTGCCCTGTGTGATATTGTGTTCAGAGTGATGGCCTAGGACTCTGGACACCAGGGTTCAAATCCCCACTTGGCCATGGAAATTCACTGGGGGAGTGGAACTGGTAAAAGTGCTCCTTAAATATCTCACTTACCTGGAAACCCCTATTTACAGTCACTGTGTTGGTTCTCACATGATGGTGCATAACTCACTACACCTGAAAAGAAGTATGCCATAAGTCAGAACGGTGGCACCAAGTTGCCCTCTTCCTACCAGCACATAAAATGAGGTGGGCCATCTGCCAAGCAAGTCACCAAATAATGATGGATCTCATTCCAGCGCCTGCTGGTTGAATGAGTCAAGGCACAGTCCGTGAAGTAGCTACCACAAGAAGCTTGGCCATGTTGACATTGCAGCAGTGTGACACCGGCATCAAGGCAGGATTCTAACAGCATACGTTACTCCTCTGAGGATAAATCTCAGGATTCCCTAGGATGGTGCTGTGACTGTACCGAAAGTGGTCCCAAAGTGCTGCGGCTGTAGATACAGCCTCAAAACGTGGAGAAAGAATGCTGTTGCCTCTGAGTGGGTGCCTGCTGGAGGAGGCAGGGTTTGGAGGGCCAAACACCTATTCGTGCCCATCTCTGGTACAAATAGCTGCATTCGATTCTTCATGTCTTCATGAGCCATCAGCCTGTCTTTCTTGTTCTTGCTCATAGCTTCACAAAGGGAAAATTAGGTAGGTTTTGCAAGGAAACAGAAATGCGATGGAAATTATATTTTGTGCAGTGGTAAAAAGGACCAAGTTGGCATATCAGAGTGTGTTAGAGAGTCCAGCTAGATTAAGCTCAGCAAGGTCACTTTGAGAGGCAGTGTCCTTCCATACATCGCTAATGGTTTTTCCGGTAGCAATGTCTGGAAGTGAGAGCTGGACCATCAAGAAGGCTGACTGCCGAGGAATTAATGCTTTTGAATTGTGGTGCTGGAGGAGACTCTTGAGAGTCCCCTAGACTACAAGGAGAACAAACCTATCGTTTCTGAAGGAAATCAACCCTGAGTGCTCACTGGAAGGACAGATCCTGATGCTGAGGCTCCAGTACTTTGGCCATCTCATGAGAAGAGAAGACTCCCTGGAAAAGACCCTGATGTTGGGAAAGTGTGAAGGCAAGAGGAGAAGGGGATGACAGAGAATGAGATGGATGGACAGTGTCATTGAAGCGACCAACATGTATTTGACCCAACTCCAAGAGGCAGTGGAAGACAGGAGGGCCTGGTGTGCTCTGGTCCATGGGGTTACAAAGAATTGGACATGACTTAATGACTAAACAATACCAATCCTATTTGGGGAGATCCTTGCATACAAGGATCATACAAGGATTGGATGGCTTCAGGAGAACAAAGAGATGTCATTTAGCCAACACATGCTCTCCTTTCTCCCGCTCCACTGAAAGCTGGATTTATTTATTTATTTATTTATTTTTGCAGTTTCTGTCTCTCTTTTTAACTTTCTTGATAGTGGGATCCACCTTGGTTCAGTCCCAGCCATCATGCATGCTGGCTCAAAACCAAAATGGAGCAATGCTAACCACACTAAAAAGCACACGACAACACATAAAACAACAGCCCCTACCAGGAAGCGAAAAAAGGTGTGGATAGGCATGGATGAAACTGGTATTGCGATTTATTTTGTGTTCACCAGAAAATGGAGTGATCAATCCATTCCCAAATCGGTCGAAACCAGGGGATAAAATGCCATCTAATTGCATGTAATTGCACCCCTATTCTCACTTCAAAGCCAGAATTTCTCAGTGGGGTTGTGTTATGGATATTTCTTTACATTCCTTGCATGCGCCTCGATGAAGGGGCTAGCTCTTTCTGTTCCCAGCATGTTCTAGGACTGGTGAGTTTCTGAACTATTGAAGAAGGGACTCATTAGCCTTGGGATTCTGGCTGGGCTTGACAGGTTTGGTGTTTCTGAAGGTGGAGAAAAATTCATAAAATTGCTCAAACTCGCACAGAAAAAAAATAATGGCCTTCTTCACTGAATCTAGTCCAGCCATCCACCACTTGTCACCCTCCATATCTGTCAGACTAAACATCCCATAAACTCAGTAAATATAACCATACTTGCTGATAGTGATGAGCCCAACACATATGGAGTCTGTTGTGTTGTGGAAATCTTTGTAGCTGATTTTTTAAAGTGTTGATCTGTTTCCTTAAAAACTGTCAGACACAGAAAAGCCCCTGAGACTTAGCAAGCCTGAAGTCATGACAATAGCTACGCTATTAGGTCAGATCACTTAATTTTCCTATCTCTTTGTCTTATTTCCAAATGGAATTAAAGAGGTGAGTCAAGGGTCCCTAATTATCTGGGGTCATTTCTTTCTATTCACCTACAATTTATTCCTGTACAGTGTAAACAAATTCAAGATAAAAGCGAATGGAAAGGAGGGGGTAACCCTTCGAAAATGAGGGCTGGGGGAGGAAGCAATTAATGTAATGAAGAAACTTGACAAGTGATACTAAGGCAGAGGAAGATGTAAATTCATTAGCTATTATGTATTTATGAATGTTTAGCTTGGGGGAAGAAGAAAAAAAAATAGTGGAACAATATTTTCTTTTTCAGCACAGAAAGCTCTGAGTTTGAATTTAAGTGGGCCTCTCTGAAAGCTTGTTTAATTCACAGAACCGGCAATAATTTACACCTAATTAAATTTTGTCAACTAAATAATTCTGTCTCATGTTGCCTTCCATGGAATAATCTAAGCAGTTTCGTTTTCCCTCTCAAAATAGCTGTAAATGTCACATTAATTTTGTTGACACCAGCGACGTCTGGGAAAGTCATCTTGGCAAGGTAATTTGTTAGCGGAATATGTTACGGCTGGCAACGAAGCCAGAAAGGTGGGATGAAAGGATAATGTCACTGTTGTAAGGCCGAGCATTCATGCTTCTTGCGTTTTTGCTCCTCTGTAACGTATAAAGCGTAACCAATCACTGCAGGTTTGTGACAAGCATGAAATGTAATATTTTGGTGGTCATTTTTGCCTGGTGGCAGTGCTGAATTTTGCATAAATGGCTTGTCAAACTTCTACACCCCAGCAGAGAGCAGAAAAATGGCACTCTGACACAGGATAGCCTGCTACTGCACTCTTTTTTATATATATAAGGAAAGGAAATAATTTTCCAGTGGCTTCTCAGGTTAACTTTCGTGGCACCAGGATTTGTATTTTAATGAACATGCTGAGTGACTTGTGGGGAATTTTCAGATCCCAGGGGGAATTCCAGTGTACAGTATTAGAGGCTGGGCTTTTGCATATAAGGTTTGCATTTTGTGACTTAAATGATAGTTCAAATCCCCAGAGACACATCAGGGCTAAATTACCGACACTCCCATCATTTTGAACTTGGATGAGACAAAAAAGGACACACGTCTTATCCCAAAAACTTCAGAATACTACCGGGGTGAGTTTAGTTCCGCACGGATTCCACAACATGACTCTGATGGACGAAATTGTGCTATTTTGGCGAATCAGGGTTAACCTGTGCAGTTTGCACCTACATGGGGCAGTGACGGCTGCCAAACTGAGTGGCTTCCAAAGGGGTTTCAGCCAATTCAGAATGAGGCTGTCGGTGGCTCCTAGTCCCTGTGATTTCCCAGGGTTTTAAATCGTGCCTTAATGAGCACAGCTGGTGCTCTGCTGTCAGCGTTCAGTTCTCAGCATGGGGAGGGTGGCAGAGATGGGTGATGAGGAGGGGGTAAAGGCTCGTCCCTGCTCCCTCAGCTCCCTGTATTGTCTTGCATTTCTAGGCTGAATATTAAAACAGAGTTAATATCTTAGCTAAAGATGACCAGACTGAGCAGAATTAGAGAAGAAGCATCAGCTCATTTGGGGCAAGGACGACTTTCTATGTCTTGCAAAATGGCCGAGACAGGTGGGGTGTTCAAAACCTCAGGAGATTAAAGGTTGGGGAGATCCCATAGCTTCTTATTGGACACCCAGAAACAAAAGATGAGGAGAATAGCCACCAGTGATATCCTCTCCTTTCTCTGCCTGCTCACTATTCTTTCACAACTTCTCATTGTCAGGTGCATGGATAACTAAGCATATCATAGAATCATAAAATCATAGAAAAGTGAAGTTGGAGGGGGCCTACAAGGCCATCAAGTCCAACCCCCTGCTCAAGGCAGGAATACAATCAAAGCGTATCTGCCAGGTGATTATCTAAGTTTTTCTTCAATGCCCCCAGGGTTGGAGCACTCACTAACTCCCGAGGTAACTGATTCCACTCTAACAATTAGGAAGGTTTTTCCTGATATTCAGCCTAAATCTGTCTTCCTTTAACTTGAGCCCATTGTTGCATGTCCTGTACTCTGGGATGATCGAGAACAGATCTTGCCCCTCCTCTGTATGACGAGCTTTCAAGTATTTGAAAAGTGCTATCCTATCACTGTTCACTCTTATTTTCTGTAGTTTTCTCAGTTTTGAATGAGATGGAGCCTCTTAACGGAGCCACACAATCTGATGGAGGTTCTGTAGCCCATTCAGGATTCTTGCCTGCCCTGCAGGAGTAGGACATTCATTCATTCATTCATTCATTCATTCATTCATTCATTCATTCATTCATTCATTCATTCATTCATTCATTCATTTATTTATTTATTTATTTATTTATTTATTTATTTATTTATTTATTTATTTATTTATTTATTTATATCCCACCTATCTAATCGAACGACCAATCTAGACCACTCTAAGCAAGCACTTTTTGTTCTCTCCTTGTGGAGCAAAGTGCGCACGCATGCACACACACACACACACACACACACACACACACACACACACACACACACACACACTCACAAAACACCCCAAGTCTAAAAGGTCAGACAGATTGATCAAAAGATTAAAGCAACCCATCCAGAGCTTAGTTCATGCAAGAAGGTGACACTTATCGCATTTTCCAGTAACACACAGTAAGATGCTAAGCAAAAGCTGATTTACATCCTCAAAAATTATTTATTTATTTATTTATTGGACTTATATACCGCCCCATAGCGCTACAAGCACTCTCCGGGCGGTTTACAGTTTTAAATATACAGGCTACACATTGCCCCCCCAGCAAGCTGGGTACTCATTTTACCGACCTCGGAAGGATGGAAGGCTGAGTCAACCTTGAGCCGGCTACCTGGGATTTGAACCCCAGGTCGTGAGCACAGTTTTAGCTGCAGTACAGCGTTTTAACCACTGCGCCACGAGGCTCTTGTGCATCTCTCTTCAAAACAACGAGTTTATTTTTATTTTTTTGGTCTTATTGCTAAAGGACAGACTAAAACTTGATTTGCATCCTTCTTGATAACAATCAATGTTGATAATAATGTATGAATGCGTCAAGATCATTTCCGTCAAATGTCCTACTGTGAGTGCATCACTAAAATACTGCAGAAGAGGATGTTGGCTGAAATTATACATGCAATCAAATCAGGATGATGATGATGATGATGATTGCAGTAATCTCTGTGGCAGGTAGAGGAGAAAGGACAGAACTGTAAAAGTTACACATTCTCAGGTCCTAGAATTAGTTTTAGAAATGCTTGCTTGGTTTCAGATTAACCCCAGTCTGAAATTTTGGGGAGCTTCTGCTTCTCAGTTCAAACTAGAGCTAGATGGTCTGAATCAGCATAAAGTAACTTTGGGGGAAATAAACTGGAAGCTAGTTTGGGGGTTTTATAAATCAAATTAATCTCACATCTTTTTTGTTCTGGTGTGCACGTCCTCATGTTTAGCGACCATCGTGGCAGCATCAAGGGCTGTATTTCAGCTCAAGCAGCAAGAAGGGCTGGTTGGCTGGGAAGGAGCTAAGCTGGCTCGTCCAAGGAAAAACCTTGCCTGATTGCCTTCTGCGGCTGGAGGGGCAGGTTGCATGCAGAAACTAATTAGGGCAGGTGGCTGGGATCGGAGGTGCCTGCAGGACAAGCAGCCCCTGAGAGTCATAGAGTCATGGAATTGGAAGGGCCTAGAAGGCCATTGAGTCCAACCTGCTGGCTCAATGCTGGAATCCAAGACAAAGCAGATCTGACAGACGGCGGTTCAATTTTCTCTTGAATGCCTCCAGCGTTGGAGCGCTCACCACCTCCCGAGGTCATGAGTTCCATAGTTGTACTGCTCTAACAGTGAACAAAGTTTTTCTTGATATTCAGTCTAAATCTCGCATCATGTAGCTTGAACCCAGTGTTACATGTCCTGGACTCTGGGATGGTGACCAGATTTCCTTCTTCTCAATACGCAAACATGCCTGCCTGCATGACACCTCCTTAATTTCCTCCTTATCCTTCTGCTTTGCCTGCCTTGAGCCACTTTCTTTGTGGCCACCTGCATTGCGTCCTCTTCCTCCACCCTGCCGATTCCAGTACTCAATTGCATCAACAGAAATATAATGTCCAGATAAAGGGAAATAATAGTCCCGCTCGATTCTGTGCGACCTTGCTTGGAATGCTGGGCCCTGCAGTTTAAGAAGGGTGTCATCATTCTTGAATGTGCCGAGAGGAGGAAAACTGTGGAAACTCAGCCCTGTGGGGAATGGTAAGAATCTGGGTATGTTTAGGTTGGATAAGGTAAGATTGCAAGGTGATGTGAAAGGCG